>NC_142932.1:58615538-58665538 GCF_046866305.1 Octopus bimaculoides | reverse complement strand
AAATCGTGCTAGACTTACAATGATTGATGATGAAATTAACACAACGCCTTCTGAAAACGCACACCCACCTACGCCGATTGAAAAGGAAGAAATAAAGCTTCTTGCTCCTTAAATTAATTGAGAAGCTTAGGGTAGAAGAGACACACACCGAAATGGTAATGTAACATATCATATCAGGTGTTGAAGTGGCAAGGAAATGCAAAAGGTGCATCAAAAAAGACTTAAAACCATTGTTCTGAATTAGGATGATGAAGCTGGGTTGGAATTTTTGAAATTTTAAGGACATGTTCCCATAATTGCATCTGATATCTTTATTTCTATTTGCAAGTCTAACAAAACTTTTTGTGCTTTTTTATATGTCGACCTATTGTACCTAATATCTTTTTTTAATAAATTGCTTTTATTTGTAAGGCTAATAAAACCTTTTCGTAAGTCTTACTTTGTTTTTTAAAAAAATCGACATATTGTCTTTTAGGCAAAATGTCCAATCCGTCAATTGTACAGTCTGTAATGTCTCTTTCGGACAAGTGCCTGTAAGCGAACTGTTTGTCGAATTGTCCGGCTACCCTGTACATACATATATGCATATACTGAATTATGCTGAATTATTAGAGGAAAACATTCTAAGGAATCAATCATCATTCCTCAGTACACTATAATTTGATACCTTTCCAAAGCACTAATTAATCCTCCTTTTTCTGAAGTCATGCAGGTTAAACAAGGAATATCTATAATTTATATTTAAAGTACTGTGATTTTCTGCTATTATAATATCATATTTATCATAATTGGTAGCCACCATTAGACTACAGGAGAGATAACTTCATATTGAAATATGCTTTGTGTGCGTTGTATTTTTGTATCCCAAGTACGCATAAATATGACATTGTATACATGTTTTGTAAATACGTTGGTTAAAAATAGATAACAGCAACCGCTATTCCAATGCTTGCTTAATTTTCGAACTATACTCAGATTTCTTCCTCTGAGTTGTGCTTCAGAGAGGTTTAGGAACAATCCTTCATTGCACCCTATGCCTTTAACTATTTTCCTTTGTTCATATTTAATATACACGTATATGCTGCACACATTTCACAATTACTTTTACGGATCACTTAAAAAAGAATATTGAAGCAGAGCAGCTGTCCACAATATGAAATATGACTTCTTATATATATATATTCACATTTTAAGTTTTGTAGTTATCTCCGGAGATTGTTTCTAACTTTCTATGTTTTATATAAACAATCTATGTTTTGTTAAATATATTGCTAGCTATCACGCACACGTCTTTGCTATTTTATATCCCCAAATTTCTTGAGGTAGGGGGGTAATTTTTTATCAGTATCAGATTTAGAATATCATCAGTTCCTTTCTTGGTTCCTCTGTAATTTTGTTTGTTACATGTTAAATGCTTTCAGAAAATATAGACAATATATTTCCGCCGCTCATGAAGTTGACATGTGTGTTACACGTTAACGATTATTTCTATCAGCTTCCTGTATCGACCTATTCTGGATTCAGAATAGGTTTTCTGTAGAATATTTCAAGTATGTTAAGTTTGGTTGCTACAGTGATATTTATAAATTTCCATAGAATGTCTACGAACATCATACTGGCGTTATCAGTAGCAAAGCGCACGATTATATGATTAATCCATTTTCAGCCCGCCTGGAAATTTATTGTTCCTCTATTTTAATGACGTTGTTAAGATTAATGTTCTCCCCACTTTTTTTTGTCAAAGTGTTCTTTAAATTTGGGGGCATTAAATTTAGATTTATTTAATGCAAATTTCGCCTGCATATAGCCATGACGCAAAGACGTATAATAAGGATTATGCTGAACGCGATTGGTGGATAAATTCATTTTGTGACAAAATATTTGTTTTTCATAAAACTAAGAAAAAAGGTATTAGTTGGAACGATATTGTCAAATTATTACTGACACAATAATAATGGGGTTTCCATCTCATCTTTAAAAAAACGGATGTATTTAGTTCGACAGCATCTGATGAAATGTACACTCACCAAACAAGATGTTCCGCAAAATAACTAATATCAAATATTCCGTATTTTGTTCACGCTGTTAATTGTAACAAGCATAAAGCCATAGCACCGATTAACATCATTCATACACACTGAGTGATTTAAATATCTCACTTGGAAGAACTAAAATTGTTCTGCCTAATATCTTGTGCCCCTATATATTATACCTATGCTTGTCTGTGTGAGTGTGTACGCACGTGAAGTTTTGAATGTATTCATTTATGTGTGTACGCTAGTATGTTTAACGATTGTGTGTGCCTACATGCACACCTAGTGATAGATAGATTGATCGATCTGTATGCAAGTCTATATCTTACTCATGTAAGCATGTATGTATATATGTTTGTATACATAAATCTATGGCCGACGAGTTGGCAAACATATAGGAACATCCGAGAAAACGCCTTCCATTCTTTGATATGTCTCTTTGCGTTCTGAGTTCAGCTCTCGCAAAAACCTAATGGCGTGTTAAACCAGATGATGGAAGTCAATGAAATCTGGGGCTAGAGAAATAATAATTAATTTCTATATCGAAGCGTATTTAGGACAGATGAAACAACGTCAAGTCTTTTCATTACTGATATGGTTCTGAGATAAGATATCAGTGAACTGTAGTAACATATTGAAATCTCGTAATGTATATTTGCTCAACTATAGAAATTACATTATATGACGTTGTCTACACCAGAAGATATATTCAATCTTTTTTCAGGCATGTCCTTAGGTTAATAATTAGGTAATGGAACAATAAATTGAGGCATAGGTAGAGGCCTAAACCAAGGGATCAGCAAAATCACTTTGCCCGCGAAAAAGAATAATTGTTTGGTATCGCAAAAATAAAATGCACCAAAACCTTGTAGTTTAACTCGTTTAACTTCAGATAGAAACTATACAAAATTGCATAAAACAGGGTATGTCAGGCATAATACGCTAACAGATAAAAGTACAACCAGTGATCCAGCCAATGGAAAAAGGTTTTAATAAATAACTCTAAAAAACATAGCCCACATCGTAGCAAAGCAGGAAAAGTGGAGACGAAATGATTGTAGTTTTGTTCAAGTTCATACAGCACACAATATGATATGTATTTTTAGAAAAAAAAAATAAAGTCAAAAGAATAGGGTCACAAAAAAATGAAATACAGATAAAGAAGACTAGTGAAGGTGAGCGATGAAACTTGGAAGGAAGAACGATTTTGTAAATGAAAAGATAGCAATGACAGGAATATCTTTAATAAAGCATTAGAAACCCATGTCTCTGAGTAAATATACGGTTTGATTATTAGCTCTCATTTACAACGTAATGTTCCGATTATTTTTGTATAAGTTATATATGAGAAAACAACAGGAACGTACAAATGTATTCAGTAGAACAAGTTCAGTTAATAGCGGACGAGATACCAGTTAAATGAAAGCAAATAAGTCACTGTATTTCTGAATCACGAAGAAACTTGCTATCAAACTAAGGAAGCTTGTCTATACTCTAGTCACAAAATGCATAACAATTGATTCGCTTTTGTGTTAGGTAGCGTGTTTGCAGGAGATTACATAAATCGCCTGCTAGTTAATAGATAAAACAGTTTGCATTTGATGCTAAATTATCAGACGAAAGATTGTAAGGAATTAATTATCATTCTTCAATACACTATAAGGTGATACTGTTCCAAAGGACTAATTGATCCTTTTCCTCTGAAGTCGCGGACGCTAAACAAGGAAATATCTATATTTCATATTTAAAGTATTATTTTTGCATGTTAGTAAGATACTTGAAATCTATCTTTTCTATATATACAGGCTTCAAGTGTATTTGAGCGTATCTGTATGTATGTAAATCACTACACACACGCACACACATATACTCAAATAAATTCATCCATCCATCCATCTATCATACATACAAACACATGTGTGTACACACATAATAGCTCGGATTCTGTTCATGAATAAGTGGGCCAATAAATTCTATAGTAAGCGTCAGAGATTATCGTTTCTTTGTTCCACTCATCAGAAACGTATTTCCAGTTTTGATCCTACAATACAAACGTTTAAGAATAATTCGAATCGGATTTCTGTTCGTCTCTCTTGTCATAGTAATTATTTCTTAATGTTTTAAAATACCAGCTATCTTTTTTCCATTATTTATTCATTTATATAATTTAAAAATCGCTAACAATTATTGATAAATTCTTGAGATATTATTCTTATTGAGAAGCAAAACAATTTACTTTAAAACGTTTACGTAGTCTATATATGACATTTCCTTTGCATCATTTATCTCAGTTCATGCTATTTATGCGGTTAAATCATTTCCTTCAGTACTTCATCTTTTAATACTCTCATAACTCCTTTTCTGTTTCCAAATAACTACGAGGCTAATGTTTGAATACGCTACGCTTACGATGCGCCAGAAGCAACACATGTATCGATAGCACTTTAACCAAGGATAAGAAATCATTATTAGAAATATTTTCTCTATTTCTTGAAGTTATCGTTCCTGTTGTATGATGGTCGCTACCAACTATGGTATTGTAATAACATGTAACTAGAATTAAATTACACATCGAATTATGTAGTTGCGTGTACATTACAGCTGGATAATATATGATATGTTAATGAATCGAGCACATACATGTGCCTGATTGAAGCTAAGTTTATATAACTACAATACTATACATAAACAATGAAAAATACGATGACCGCTAAATAGAAAACTGTCACCCACTCCAGCCGTGCCACTCTGCTACGTATTCTTCAGTGGCTGTAATTACGACTTGTTGTTAACTGTGATGGATCTCATGAAGATCCATTTGGTTTTGCTATTTCAGTGGTCGTTCTTACTGTTGCAGCTGCTTCTGCTTATGCTCTCGTCTCTATATTTGTTCTTATTGTTTCTACTGCTGTTGTTGTTTTTCCGTAAACTCAAGTCAGCCTTGAGTAAAAATTGATCAATCTTACATTTTCGGGCTTCTTCTCTGACTAAGTATGTTTATGTTTATATTATCCAATGTATTCGCCATCTTTTCCTTCATATTTAACCTACTTCTTTCTCATGCTTCTCGAAAACATTAACATTTTCCTTGAGATAATTGTATTGGTGATATGGATACTGAAGAGACATTATTATTGTATAACTATCATGGCGAGTTGAGACTAAACCAGTTGAATGTATGAAACAATTGAGTATCATCCTAAATAGGTTTTGTTTTATGCTGGAAATCCAAATACAATCAAGCTCTAAACTGTCTGAGACGAAATAACGTGATAGGGAAACATTTACCTTTCGACCATGAAGTAGTGGAGAATTTCAAAACCATTATACATTTCCGAGAGGGATTTTGATTTCCTCTCTAATAATAGATCAGAAAATGAGTCCCTGTGTGGTGAGCAGAATCTTTTTGCATAAGGCGGTGGGAGATAACATATTTCCAGTTTCATGTCACCAGTGACACTTGGCCACTTGCAATGCAATCCACTTTGATGCTAGTATTCTCACAAAGTCTGAACTCTGAAGATAAATCAATATTTTGATTATAAAGAACTGCTTTATGGGCATTATTAATATCAGCAGCACATACAGTACATTGTTGTTTGAAAAACATAATACTTGTTTATTTCTTCCTCACATTACATTAAAAAAAAATTCGGAACGTCCCAAGTTACTTCCAACTCAATAGTATTTCCTTTAATGGATGTGTTCATAAATGTCAGATTTCCTTACCACATGTGTCTTAATATTACTCCATATGATTTCAAATTCAAAATAAGACTCCATTGCTCTGGTTTGGGAGTCTTTCTCTGACATTAACCCTATCACCATGTGTGAAATGGGAGAAATTACCTGGTTTATTAAACATTTTTTTCATGTTTTGTGTTCAGAAAACAAAATTACAATCACACCTAAAAAGTGTAAATATTAAGATTAAAAAGAATTTTTAAAACTATTTCAGAAAAAGTGAAGCAAGAGACAAACAAGTGAATCAATCTTATTCACAGGCGATTTCTTTCTTATATAAGTAAAACTCTAATCCTAAAAATAGCTCCAGGTTTGAAATCTGCATTTATATATTGGGATCTAATTGATCTGCTTTTAATGAACAGTGAGTGTTTTATGAGACTCTCCTCTCTATTTATAATCCTCAATTACTTTAAACATTGTTCAATTGGAAAATAATGCTTTATGTTTCAGCTGCATTATTATTATTATCATTTTCATAAACAATCAACAGATTAGACTGTCGAAAAAATGAACATCTTAACATCAGGCTACAACAAGTAACCTTAGATGCCACGAAATCTCCTACGAGCTATAAAACGTAACCTTCGATGCCAAAAAAAACCTCTTTAGTAGCCTAGATGTCCTTAATAATACTGTTTTCTGGAGCTGTACTAAACGGGGTTATATGCCCATTTCCTCTATCCATCTGTTCAAATCTTCAGGGATAGTTCCCAATGCACCTATAACTACTGGGATACATTTTAGCCGCAATTTCCATACTCTGTAATTCAATAGCTAGGTTCTGGTGTTTCACCATTTCTTACGCTCCTCATATTAATGTTTTCATCATTTGAGAATGTAAAGTCAATTATTTGCACTTTGTGTTCTCTTTATCTACTGCTATCAAATCAGGTCTTTTACCTTCTATTACTCTGTCAATCTGAATGTTGAAGTCCCACAACATCATATATTGTTCACTTCCTAGTACTTTATTAGGTTCATCTTCATACCATTTATTAGTATGCTCAAATCATAGCTTTTTACATTGCTCCCAGTGGATTACTCTCTCTAAGTTGTCATGCCATTTCTTGTATACTTTCTGACAGCATGCTACATTCACTTACTATGAGTAATGTGTTTCTATTTTGATTTGCAAAATCAACATTGGGAATCTATTTGTTTTTTGTCCATTTTGGCTTTTATGCAATTACTCCTTAACGCTTGATCATGTGCAGCTACTAACAAAATGTATGTCTCCCCTTTCAGCCTTCATTTCTGCAAGCAAAACCATGTCTCACTACTACTATTTGTTGCGTCTATTTTGGATAATCTGCAATGCGACGCATTCTCCCACCAGTCAGATAATTTTTGTTCTCTTTTCTTGTTTTTTAACTTATTTTGGGTTTCTGGTTTTCCTAGTTACTTTCCTAGTCATTTGTAGCAGTTTCCTTCTATTAGTGCCTTTTAATGCTGGAAATCTTCTTCTTACCTCTTTACTCATTACTTCCTGCAACTCATCTAAAATCTTCTGATCTTCCTCACTTAAAGCACTTATGTCGCCGGTGCCAGTGGTCCCTTCTTTATTGGTAGGGCTATTATTATCTTTTCCTTTAGATTCGTCGTTGGTTTGAGCTGTATCTCTTATGTACTTGTTTGTCTTTCCTACTGCCTGGACTTTCGTCTCCAGTTCTCTTATGTTCATTAGCTTGATCAACTCATCTCTACTCAGTCACTGTAAACATACCCTTCTCCACCAAAAGTGTTGACATTCGTGTTCCATAACCCCTTTCTTTTAGGTTCACATTCTAAGTTGCACTGCATCACTATCCTGTTTTATTTGCTTGTCCACATCCTCTTTCCATTCTTATCTGTTGATGCCTTATTAGGATAACAGCTGTGGTCAGTCTGCATCCTTACTGAACCACTTCCGAGCGAGAGGCCTTCCGTCAGTGGTCCAGTTTAATTTTCGCTGTTACAAACAAAATTTCTTATAGACTGAGGTAAGGTAACGTTGCTTACCATCGTCATCCCCTCTGTTTTTTTTTCGATATCTAAAACTTTCAAGTATCTCTCTATTGTATCATTTGTTGCACCATTGTGCTGCTGGGGGTGATGCGTGTTGCATTTTTTTGGTGGGGTAGCGATATTGTATTGTATCAGTATGTTCTGTTATGGGGTTTGATTTGAGTCTTCTATTTTATTAGTTTTTGTAGAGTTTGCTTATGTAGCGCAAATTATGTTCTTCTATCGGATATCAGCCTTCTTATGCAGATGTGGGTTTTGTTCATATTATTGGGTTTGAGTTTACTATTGTATGAGATTACTATTGTATGTTTCTTGGTGAGGTACTGCATAGTAGTGTATGCAAATCATAAATTAACCATTTCATAGTGTTTTTGATAGTCTGTCCGCCGCTCTTTCTCTTTTTTTTTCTTTTGGTTGGCTTTGTTATGGGTTCCGTTTTTATAGCGTTTACATTTATTATTATTATTATTATTATTATTATTATTATTATTATTATTAGTAGTAGTAGTAGTAGTAGTAGTAGTAGTAGTAGTAGTAGTAGTAGTAGTAGTAGTAGTAGTAGCAGTAGTAGTAGTAGTAGTAGTAGTAGTCACTTATCGCTTATTTTTGCAGAAGCTTAAATAATACTTGTAATTCTTGCAGCTCTTTCTTCTGATTTTTCTTTAAACTTTTCTCTCATTTTATATCCATCCTTCTACTAAAAAATTATTTGAAAGATCACTTAGGATGATATGGAATAACATTAATGCAATCAATGTTTATGTGCTTACGTTAGCATAGAACAGATAGATAATTTTGGCATTATTGACTCATCGAATTATGAATGTTGCAGTTTCTTAAATCAATGTTACTAAGGGAAATGTGGAACTGTTCCCATCGTACCATTTTATTGGTATCAATCAATACATGTGAGATGATAGTGAAAGACGGGGTGAAGGTGATGATGAGGACGACAAAGAAAGACAACGATGATGACAACAACCAATAAAATTATGTAGAAAATAATGAAAAAGTTGAAAATATTTTCGATGATGGTGTGAATGGTCCTAACAACCATAATAACGGAGATGAATTAGAAGAGATGCGATGACAAAATTAAACCGACATTATGAAAAGTATAAATAATATATGCCTGATTTTATTGGCCTGTTATTTTCTGAAAGATATCGAATACCAGGTAATGAATATTTCGCTAGAGATGACTTTGCTTTATACGCCTTACAAATGTGTTGACTGAATTGTTGATTTCCACATGTATCATACACCTGTAATTGTGTTGTGGAATGGCTAAGATATTTTCTTTTATATATATGTATATATATATATATATATATATATATATATATATATATATATATATATATATAATATAATATAATGTATAATATATAAGATATGTTCTTACATATATATATATATATATGTATATATATAATATAATATAATGTATAATATATAAGATATGTTCTTATATATGTATATATATATATATATATATATATATATATATATATATATATATATATATATATATATATATATATATATATATAAGCATGAATTACCGTTAATATCTAACTGGATTCACAGCTCTCTTTTTCTCATAAGGATAAATATGAATCTCCTAGATTCTATTCTGTTATTTCCTTTCTCAAGTCCTTTGCTAAAAGAATTGTTTATACTTCTTGCACTGAAGAGTACAGTGATATATAGTTAATTTAATTAATATCATTATTTCAATCGAACCATAAATTTGCATGATTTTTATATGTCTATACGAATCAATCGTCTGCATAAAATAGAATTCTTGAAGTGTCGGTAAATTAAGTAATGCAAAAGCATATTTCAATGTATTTATATAAAGAAATGTAAATGTAGTTAATTTCTAAAAAGTAGTATTTTTGTTCTTCATTTTCATCAATATATATATATATATATACTACATATTTGGAAATCTATGGGCGTGTTTGTTTGTGGCATTGTTATCTAACTCCTCCTATATCGTTTTATCGATTTTGATGAAACATGACACGTCAGTGGACCTTATGTCTGACAAAATAGTGAGATATTTAGATTCTTGAAAAAGTCAATAATAGGGCCCCTGGAAGGGATTGTTATATCAACTACATATAACTAATATATTATTGTTAAACATCCAAGGGAATAACGTTTTAGTTCCTGAAAGAGATCCTTATATGTAGCCAAGGGAAATAACCCATTCATGTTATTACACACATAAATGACGTCACATTCTGGGTATTCATAACTTACTGGGAATTCCTAAAAATAAGATCCTCTGTAAAATAGTTCGGTATTCCCAATCAATGAACAAAATTCTTTTTAAGGGCTACATACTTAGTATTGTTGTTACTGGATTAGCGAAACAATTATGAGAACGGAACCAAAGGATAAGCTCCGCTTTGCAAGGAATTACCGGGTACGTCAGCTAGTATATACATACGGTTTCTCTGCGGACACACTTAATTTACCACTTTTCTATAGCATTCTTTTTAAACTCATACAGAGCTGTACAGTGCTTAAAATATTTAATGACGGTCCGTCAACGGCGCAAATATGCAAATCAAGGAATCCCCAAACGTTGAGTTGCGATCTTTTTTATGATGTATGTACTAGCTGGCCTTTTGCTAGATGATGTAAGTCGGGTTAGTTTTCTATGGAGTACAATTAACATCCTTCAATTTGCGTGTCAGAAACGTAACTTTCTTTTTCTCTCCTATTTTCTTTCCATTATTATGATTGACCGTTGACTGAACACTATTCAATTTTTTTTCTCCGTGTTTTTCTCCTTGTCTCCGTATTATTTCTGTTGAAGAGCGTAGCTCGAAACGTCAAAGAATTTCCGTATTCCTGAGCGTCATACTAATATATACTTTTGTTATTTACACCACCTGTCCTCGTCTGTTGTTATTTTTGTATATTCTCCCATATATATATATATATATATATATATATATATATATATATATATATATATATATATATATGCATATATATATATATATAATACAAATAATGAATGAGCATATGCATATATACGTACATATATGTACATACCTACATCTACCCGTATATGTAGATGCGTATCTATGTACAATGTATATATATATATATATATATATATATATATATATATATATATATATATATATATATATATATATATATATATATATATGTATATATATATATATATATATATATATATATATATATATATATATATATGTATATATATATATATATATATATATATGTGTGTGTGTGTTGGTGTGTGTGTATGTGTGTGTGTGTGGGTGTGGGTGTGGGTGTGTGTATCTCTTGTTAGTCTGAAAGCTGAATTCGCAGAGCTAATTGTTCCGCCTGACCAAAATTCTCGCCGGGAGAATGGTAGTAAGTGACACTCAGGTACTAAACATTACAACGAAAAACACTTAGAACTTTGAGAACAGTATATGAAATGGAAGACTACGGACATATACATATAGCATATAGACTGTATTTCAGTACAAGAATACAAAAAAAAATATATTTTAAATATCATGTACAATACTCACAAACACACACACACACACACACACACACACACACACGCATACACACACACATACACACACATACACACACACACACACACACACACACACACACACACACACACACACACACACATGTATAACGATAGTCAAGTGAGAATTTTCCTTCAGACTTCAGCTAATTTTGCAGAGATTTATTGTTCTTTTTTATAAAGAATTTTTTTTTAATGTTTGAAATATTTTTATCTCAAAATTCGTTGGTCGTAATAGTTTTCGACGGTCTTGGATTTCAGCCGTATATTTTCATATTACTTTCTTTCCAAATGATGTTTTATTCATTTCACTATTTCTTGAATATTTGTCTTGTTTGTGTATAGATTACATCATTCAGTTTGCATTACTATTCTTTTTTCTTGCATAATAAATTCTTATATGTGTATATATATATATATATATATATATATATGTATATATATATATATATATATATATATATATATATATATATATATATATATATATATATATATATATATATATATATATATATATATATATATATATATACAAATTATATGTGAGTATATGCATATATACGCACATGTATGTACATACCTACATCTACATGTATATATACATGCATATCTGGGTACAGGACATCACAAGAAAACGTGGGCAAAATTAGAAACAGAACATAAACAGAAAACACACAGGCTACATAGGGAACATTTCCTTCCTCAGCTGCCACCATTCTAAAACTAACCGTTAGAAGAGTTAGGGCAGGACGCATTGTTAGAATGGTTCTTCCCGCGGAAACAAATTATTGTTTTTTAACGCGTAGGAATATAGTGGCGAATAGAAAACACAAGAAAACGAAATAGTGAAAATAAAAAAGAAGGGCTCTAAGGCCAGACGTGAAAAAAATATATATGTATACGGAACGCTGTGATGTGACGAACTTAAAGGAAGAGAGAAGACGAAAGTTCCTGTGAGCTTGGTAGTATCCAAGATAAGAAAGGACGTAGTAGCCGGACACATGTGAGTAGCGAGGGGTAAGGAGAAAGAGTGGTAGAGAGAGAGAAAAGGGGAGGGAGTAAAATATAGGTGAGTAACGAGAGACAGGGAGGAAGAGAGCAAGATATATTAGTGAAGGGGAGAGGCGAAGAACAACAGAAGGAAGAACAAGAGGGGGAGAAAGATACAAAGATAGATAGAGACGCATCAGAAATATTAAGTTAAAACTTATTTGCAAAGATGATGCGTGCGTTCGATCATGTAATAATACACATAATATGTGAGTAAATGCATATATATGTACATGTATGTACATACCTATATATATATATATATATATATATATATGAATAAAAATAATAAAAAAATATGATCGTGTATAGAGTAATATATTATTTAAAAGAGTTCCAAATCTGTCTGTTTTTTTTTATATGTTATTTATATTCTTATAAAATTAATGTCGGATATAGAATATGGAATATATAATATAAGTAGTAAAAAGAAATTTCTTCAATTCCGTAAGTCCTTTTACCCTTTTCAAAGCAAACTCCGTGTAAATATACAAAAGATAAGAAACTCTAAATGGTCCTTAATCTTCTCGGATAAGTCTAAGAAGTTATACATGATAGATAGATAGGCTTACAAAAGGCTTTTAAATGATTCAATCACAAAAATACAGACGCGCTCCCCACACACAATAACATTAACAGTGAAGCTAAACAGATATCAGTTAACATATCTATAGCAGAGTAGATACCTTGGCCAGAAGAAATACTTTTATTACGTTGATGGTTCACGAGCCGCATTTTGCCTCTAACCCCAAATGACGCCTGATCAACCCGGCATGTCCGAGATTGGCCAGGCGAATAAATATATTATGAGGATGTGTCTTATGTCATCATTGATGACATAAGAAAAAAACATGAGCCTCCCTCATTGGTGCAGCACCAGTGAGGTGACCGCAAGGTTTAGTGCCAACCGAGACAGAGGCTGGGCTAGATTTACACTGATCGACATTGTCGACTTTTATTCATCTATTTCTAAAGAGTTATTGTTTTGCCAAGGGCTTCACAGATATTAGTAATAGTGATGTTATAGTTATCATGCATGCCAGGAAGACAATGCTGTTCAGCAAAGATTCGATTTCGGTTAATCACTCTGATCATGATTGTTCCTTTGGTGTAGCTATAGGAGCATATGATAGCACCTATATCTGTGATCTTATCGGACGGTACATCCTATCCATCATAGGGAAGAAGTTTCCTTCAGTCGTCTTCGGCCTCTGCAGAGATGATGCCCTAGCCATCTCTAGAGGAGCCAACGTCCACACATTAGATAAATTTAGAAAGGACCTAATTAGCACATTAGGCTGAATGGATCTCAAGATCACAATTGAGACTATTCTCACCACAGTAGATTTCTTAGATGTTACGTTAGATCTGGCCTCTGGTACATACAGACCCTATAACAAGCCAAACGATGGACTGTTCTGTAGTAGCACAGCCTCCTGCCATCACCTTATAGTTTTCAAGGACCTAGTGTAATGTGTAAGCAAGAGGATCTCGAATCTATCCTCGAGCCTAGTTATCTTCGACGCTAAAATGAGGCAATGGCATCGAGTGAGTTTAAGGACCGCATCACCTACATGCCTGGCCCCAGCATCTGCAAAAGAAAGTGCCGCAGAAATGTCTTTTGGTTTTCTCTACCCTTCTCGCTCAACGTCAAGACTTATGTGGTGAAGCATTTCCTTAGATCGATATAAAAACATTTCACACACACACACACACACACACACACACACACACATACACACACACATACACACACACCGATACAGGCATTTATTTAACATGCACAATCTAAGTGTCTCCTTTAGAATTGCATCTAACATAAAAACATCTTCACAAGTACCCACAATACAAGGGAGGAGACAGATTGCTCTCGAAGGGTATTTACTAACTGTTCAGTAGGAGGCCAATGCGTGGCTTAAGGGGTCATCTATGAGGCTACGGTGAAACCTAGACCTGCTATCTGCAATAAAACATTGTACCAACCAACATCAGATTAACCATATATCACCTCAATACACTTGCCACGCCCAGAGGTAATAACTACTCCAGGACCAGCGTCATAGAGAGCGTCACCGAAGACTCCGGTACCACCGCCACAGATAATGAACAATCCATAGACACAGATAGAGTGACTAGGCCCACAACGTGTGTTACCACCAGTACAATCATCGCACCTAGAAATGATGACCAATCCAGTACCAGCGATATGGAAGTATCCGCTGTTCTTAATACCACTTACCAGAGATAATGACCAAATACTTACCTTCGACACCGATGGGATTACCGGGCCCGCGCCATATGTTACCAGGTGTGCGATTAGGGCCACATCCCAGGTTTGTAAATATATCAGATCTGCCAGTACTTCCTTCAAGCGACGTTTTCTTAACCACCAGTCATCATTCAGAGTCCCAGAAAGACGGTTCGTCACGTCCCTGTCCCGCTATGTGTAACCCCCTCAAAGATATCAGGTGGAAACTAATTGATCATATATTAATGGAAGGGGTAGTTGCAAGACCTGCACAGCGGAGAGAGCCAACATTCTTAACAAAATCTTGCACGGAAAGAAGTATTTTATAAATGTGTCCACTTCAAGCGCTACTTACTGGAAAACTGGATCTCCCCGTTTGCTAGTTAGGCCTCTTCGGGTCTATAAGAGTTGTTTTTTTTTTCCTACTGGTTCAGGGGAAATAACCCGTCATCATTAACGTTATTTTGTTAACTTATTTCTCGTTTTCAAGCGTTTCCTCATGTCCACGACGAGGAAATTTTAAAATGTTTATGTTTTTGTGTAGAGTCTGTCGAGCTGTCCACAATGCTTTGGCTTTGTAGATGCGGAACCTTGTGTAACTCTATGTCCAATATATAAGATGTTGTTGTAATATCTATATATTTGTAAACACGTGTTTACATACAAACTCGTAAGTAGGATTTTTGTTTTACTTAACTACGAATTATACCCTAAACAAACAAACAAATAACCAAAAACTCAAACCCATAAAAGAGAATATATCTCTATATACTTTTATTACACTTCTTTAATATCTTCAGTTAATCAAAGCCCCACATAAATAAGAAAGAATTTATATACGTATACCTGAAACAAAACAATTCTAAGAGGAAAGAAGAAAAAAGTTTAAAAAAAACACGGTAACTAACCAGCAGACGTGCAACAAATGAAACTGGTCTGATAAGGATATTGAATTCGTAGTTTTCTCACTCTCAAACAGAAACCATAAACATTTCGTGTCTAAATGAGATTGACGAAAAAAACAGCGCAAAACTCAACACGTGAACTGTTGGGCAGATGCGCAGCGAACTAAAACATATCCAAGTTTAATTCAACGTAATAAAGAGTCATTTGGAAAAGTCCGATATATTTTCTCTTTAAATATTGGTCAAGCACAACAACGACAACAACAACAGCGAGAAAGCCATGTATAGCAACAACTAGCAAAACAATAACAACAACAACAGCCAGGAGATCATGAGCAGCAAAAACACAGCAGGAAGAGACCCTCCTAAATTGTAGCATAATAGTGGTTTACTGACCGATAGTATCTCTACACCTCTCTCTCACTCACCACTCTCACAGTAGCCACCACAATTATCATAGTTGTCATCTTCATCGTCATCACCACCGCTGCCACCATCGTCTTCTACCACCTCAAATACTAAAAATAAACCACTGCGTTCTTCTCCCACGTCGCCATCTCACCCGTACTGTAGTGTAAAAAAAAAATAATAAATTTATGAAGTAGAATGTGTTCCCCACGACACTAACAAGAAAACGACAAAATATGCCGTTATTCCCTACGTTACAGGCTCTGCACACGTAGTGACTACATCTTTACACATCTATTTGGCACTAGACGCACATTCCAAACAAACACTACCAGCAAATGCCAAAGCACGCATCCCACAATAACATCAACACCACCATATAGTAATTTCAATGTTAAAACACGCATAAGACGGAATCCCAAAATCTGCCGGTATTCCTTACGCGAGAAACGATGTCTGTTGCATAACTGCCCCCTTCACTTATCTTCCAGAGATCCGACGCATCAACAGAAATGGGGTGCCAAGCCACCACACAAACCACAGTAAATCACTGCCTACCGCAGTAATGATGATCCAGCCTTTTTACGAAGACACAAAAACTACAGCAACAGCAACACTACAACAACAACAAAATGCACAACGGCAACTCTACAACAGCAACAAATTCCACAACGGCAACCCCTAATACTACAACAACAACACAATCCGCAAACGGCAACCCTATCCAACAGTGCAACCCCACCTCAGTCAAAAACTGCTTCTTAAGCAGGAAAATTCTTTTTTAACCACGTTGAATCTGACAAAAGAGATACAAAAAAAAAAACTTTTAGCAAACTCACAATAACATCCTATGCTATTACCACAGTGCACCGACTCCCCACATTGCTTTCACTAAAACACCACCAGAAAAAGCCTCCTGTAAAAGCCAAAACCTACCAATATGCTAGCTTCCACATTTCTACTCAATGGGCAAGGTGTCAGTCCCTCCATCAATGCACAAAATGAAAGATCCAATTCATTGAAGATTGGGTTGGTAAACATCTACACTATTTTAGACCGTGTATTTAGTAACCACACTAACACAATACTCAATATTTCAGTGGAAAAAAAACCTTCTTTCATACCATGACATGGTTCTCCGTAACCTGAGATTCCACCAGCCGAAAGCTAACTCTAGTGATCTCTCTCCAGCCCACCCATTTGATACCACGGATCTCTATGATTCCGACTGGGACGCAATCATAAACGATCTATCACATGTTAACTGGTCTTTTACACATGCACACACCTCTTCCAGCAGCAAAATATCTTGGCAGAAATTTGTAGACACTGTCACGAACACATGTGCTAAACACATCCCACCAGGGCCTGTGAAGAAAACTAAGTGCAGAATTCACCAAAACAGAAAAGAAGATTATCAGAAAAATAAAAAGAACAAACAAAAACATTAACAAACTGAAATACAGCCAACAGCCGCACGTAAATTTGACGGCTATCGCTTTGCTCGAATAAAAATAAATAACCTCCAACAATGCTTGGAGACCATCACCAATGATCAAAGAACAGCTTAGGAGAAATGGGCCGTTGAGAAAATCAAACTCAACCTCGAAGTGTTCTCTTTTGCTTAAATACACAAGGTCACTATCTCCACTGTTGACACTCTAACTGATGCAAATCGCCATGATAATGTTAAACCCACAAGTGAGATACTACAGAAACAGTTCTGCTCCGTTTATGGCCGATTTGGATTGTATCAGTGATGTTAATCCTAAACACACTATATTGGACTTAATGTTTGGTGCCCCTGATGTCTTACCGGCAATAAACAAAATTAAGCACAATTCAATAGTAGAGCTTGGTAAGTTCCCTCTTTGTGTTATGGTGTGCCGCCACCATGTTGCATCTACTCTTGCTAATCTGTGGGGGAACTCACTGGATGCTGGTTATATTCCTGAGAACTTTCTGTCCCAGCCTGTTGTCCTAGTTTTCAAAAAGGGAAACAAGTCTCTTGCAGTGATCTAACCGCTGATCTCACTCACCTCTCATATCATGAAGGTATTTGAAAGCAACAGACTGCTGAACACCAACAAACATGGGTTCCGTAATGGAAGGAACTGCCTAACGCAGCTCCTGCATCATCTTGATGATATTTTGAGAGCTTTGAGAGAAGGCTGACGTCATCTACCTTGATTTCAGCAAGGCCTTCGACAGGGTGGATCATAAGATCCTCTTCAAAAAACTATCCAACAGTGGTGTCTCTGGAAAGTTACTACAATTGACCAAGTTTTTCTTGACTTGCAGAAGACAACACGTTGTAGCGGAAGGAATAAAATCAAACCCAGTCAAAGTTAGTAGTGGTGTTCTACAAGGCACTGTTTTGGGCCCACTTGTTTTCATCATCTATATCAATGACATTACTGACATCATCTAGCATAGCAACATAATAATATTTGCAGATGATTCCAAGATGCAGAAGGTTATCAATGATGTGGGTGACTGGGCATGCCTTTAGTCAAATCTACTGCCTGTCATCCAATGGGCGGAAAAGGATAATATGCTGCTGAACGAGGACAAATTTAAGTTAATCCACTTCGGAAAAGAGAATACCCTGAAACTCTCATACTCCCTTCCTTGAGGTGAAATTCTCATTGCACTAAACAACATCAGAGACTTGGGAGTAATTGTGAACAACATAAGCTGGGCCGCTCATATAGACAGCAACGTTGACATGGCCTGCAGAACGTGTTCCTGGATACTCAGAGGTTTCCAGTCGAGAGGTATCCACACTATTATTTTTCTCTTCTCCACTTTTACCAGACCACCCTCTGAACACTTGCCCACTATGATCTCCCCACACGAAACAAAATATCATGAAAATAGAAGCAACTCAATGGTCAATTACAAAAAGAGGTAGATGACATGACAGACCTTGACTATTGGGGTCGACTAGAAAAGCTCATGCTTTATTCCACTCCAAAGCTGCCGTGAGCGCTACATCATGTGCATGATTTGGAAAATATTCCGTCAGTATTGCCAAATTGATTTTGGCATCGTCTTTAAAATACACCGAAGATTTGGACCCCGTGCTATCCGCCCACAAGACAATACATACTTGTATCACATAACAACAATATGGCACAATTATTTTACCTCAAATACTCCCGCTCTGTTTAACATTACACCAAAACACATTAAAGCAGAAACAAACCCCATTAAGTTCAAGAAGTTTTGGACAAATTCCTTCCAAAAATCCCGGATATGTCTCCGCAAATATTAACTCTCTCCTCAAGTAGGTATGTTGTCCAATTCCTGATCTGAATGTCTTTGCCAGGTGGCAGGTGGTGCTATTAAGTTAGACATGGCCTGGGCCAATACTGGCTAAAACCTAATAAAGTATCAAAGTATATATACTTATATACATACATACATGCATACATACATACATACACACACACACACGTATATATATATATATATATATATATATATATATATATATATATATAAGGATTTGACAGTATTATAGCAGAATAAATATTTTAGATAGTGTCTAATTTCAGTTAATAAAATCTTGAAGGAGGTACACCGGCACAGATGTTATGAGAGATTTCCAAAATAATTCGTTCTTGAAGGATAAGGACTTTACTGTACGTATGATGACCAATGTTGCCTTGAAAGTTTTTCAACAATTACTGCATTCATAAATCGATCCAGTTCTCTATCGAAAAGAGTGAAAGGCAACTTAATATTTTGGGCTTCCCGATAATTAAAGGAAGCAAGATGACTAAATCTCATGTCTACTGAAAAGAGACGAACACTCACTAATATTCAGATTTTACAGTTTGGCATTCAACTCTCAGTAGAAGATAGAATCTATTCAATACTGAATGACATATATGTATGAATTATGTACGTATAAATGTATGTATGAATCTCTCTCACTCTCTGTCTGTCTGTCTGTCTGTCTCTCTCTCTCTCTCTCTCTCTCTGTCTCTCGCTTTCTCTCTCTCTCTCTCTCGCTCTGTCTCTCGCTTTCTCTCTCTCTATATATATATAATGAGTTGGAAATGTACTTGGATCGCTTTGCTGCCATAGTAAGAATAAAATATAAGACAATAGACGAGTGCTTAGTCGACATAGAAAGCTCATAAATGCATAATCTATCAAGTTATTTACACCCACACACAAAACACAAAGGTACACTAACACACACGCACACGCACACACATATACACACACACACACACGTATATATATATATATATATATATATATATATATATATATATATATATATATATACGCACATAGATATATATATATATATATACATACGCACATAGATATATATATATATATATATATATATATATATATATATATGGTATTCTTTACGCATGCAATGCCATTTACTGTTTTTGCAAACAATAATATCCTTGTATATATTTGTATATAAACACACACACACACACACACACACACACACACACACACACACACACACACACACACACAAACACACACACACACACACACACACACACACACACACACACACACACACATATCTGCATTTGACTAAACGCAAATGAGCGACTGTTAATTGCTGAATAGCAGTCACAACAGGGAGTGTATAATTTCAATTAACGTAATGTCTATTCTTATTTTCGAATATGTCAAATCAATAACGAACTGTTTTCTTTATTGCTCTAACTCTATCTTTCTGTAGTCCAATTAACATTTCTTCCCATCATGTATTTATATTCTCTATATATGGTGATTGTACCAATTGTATAATGGTTCTAGTACTGTTCGTTAAAATAGATAATGCTGATAGCGTGCCTGATTTAATTTAGGTCAATCAGCTTCAGAAGAATATATGAGATTTGGGGCTAACTGGCAGTTTTCTCATAAAAAGAAAACAATAGGTATTCTGTAGTAGGTACGTGAATGAAATAATGAATTTGTAAGTTACTTTCCGCACAAAGGTGCGCCCCCATTCTCATACTTGTGCATGAACGTGTTGTATGTGTGCTTAATTTTGTTGAACGTTGTTTCATGGTTTCAATTTTTCTCGAAGCCTAAGGAGCTGTGAAAGACGGCCTATCACGCATATTAATTGTTTTGCGACTCTTTCACTTTACTTCACTTCGCTTTACCCCTTCCTCCCCCGGTCATTTTGTTTGTCTTCTTTCTCATCAAGAACTACGCTCGAAACGTACAGTGCCTGATCTTCACTGAACGTCAAGTGATATAGTCAATACGTACGTCCTCTTGTTCTTTTGTTGTGTGTCAACTTTAATGTTCGATTGTTAATGTTCATACCATAACGTTCAGTTTGACTCTCCCTGTCTCTGTTTCCCTCTCTCTCTCTCTCTCTCTCTCTCTCTCTCTCTCGGTCTCTCTTTCTATATATATACAAAGAGAGAGAGAGAGAGAGACATTTACATATATATATATATATATATATATATATATATATATATATATATATATGATTGACCGTTGACTGAACACTATTCAATTTTTTTCTCCGTGTTTTTCTCCTTGTCTCCGTATTCTTTCTGTTGAAGAGCGTAGCTCGAAACATCAAAGACTTTCCGTATTCCCGAGCGTCATACTAATATATCCTTTTGTTATTTACACCACCTGTCCTCGTCTGTTGTTATTATTTGTATATTCTCCCATATATATATATACATATATATATATATATATATATATATATATATATATATATATATATATATATATATATATATATATATATATATATATATATATATATACATACACACGCACGTATAGTTAATACATACATACATAATATACATACGCACATAGATATATAGGCACCTAACCACATAGTTCCGGATTCATTTCCGCTATGCCACAGCTTCTACTAGTATGTAGTAATGTAATCTACGGCTGACCAATGTATTGTGAGTGGATATGTTCGATAAGAACTGAACGAATCGTGTCGAACACAAAAAATTGCCTAAGTATTATCTTACTTTCAACTTCTACTTTTTTTCAATTTCTCTCAACAGTTACAACAGGCAAAGCTGATTACGTCATTTTATCTAAATTGAAATGTTTTCTTTCCACGTACATATTTAAATATTTTGCAGTTCAATAATAGTTCTTAGATTTTACTCATTATCGAATTTGATAGACATATAGCGGTACGTAAGCCGACCCAAGCAATCTCTAGTGAGACTTTCTTATTGTTGTACTCGAAAAGACCCAGAACGACGGATCGAAACATGTTGTTCTCAATAAAATCTATTACACATCCCATCTCCTATCTTATTACTATTACCCCAACCGCCACTACATATTCCAGCAGTAAAACTACGGATAACAACAGGTAGCCTAAACTGTGCTGTTGCTTTACTCTAAACACCCTATCATATCACTGACTCCTTCATCTGAACTTCTAGTAATGCCAATCTACTGCATCTACTGCTCTCTCTCTCTGCCCTTCTCTATAAATCGAGCAAACGGGACGCCGATTTGCTGACCAGTTCGTGGAACACCTCCAAGACATCCGACTCGGCAACACCCCGGTCTCGCGCCATTTCTACTCTACCGGTCACATTTACAACACCTGTCTGTATTCGGATTGTCCTTGCACAGGAGCCATCCGAACTCCCGTCTTCGCCGTGAACAGGGATTAATCTTCGCTCCTCACTCCTTTGCGCCACATAGGCTCAACCCTCCTCCATCTCTCCTCCCTTCTTCTCACACATACTTCCTCCCACCCACCTCTCCTCTCTTGCTCCTACTCCTACTTCTTCTCTTCACTACTACCTACCTTCTCCCTTACATCCACTTCCACATACCCCACCTCTAACCCACACTCAGCCCAACCCACACCGCACGCTTGATTTCCCCATTCTCGCCGCCCCCGTCTCTTGCTTTTTGTGAATTCTCCCTATATATGTATATATGTATGTATTATGTATGTATTATGTATATATGTATATATATATATATAAATATATATATATATATATATATATATATATATATATATATATATATATATATATATATATATATATATATATATATATGTATCATCATCATCATCATCATCATCATCACCATCATCATCGTTTAACGTCCGCTTATGTATATACATATACATATATATATATATATATATATATATTTATACATGTATATATATATATGTATATATATATATATATATATATATATATATATATATATATATATATATATATATATATATATATATATATATATATATATATATATATATAAATATATATATATATATATATATATAAATATAAATATTTAAAAATTTAAGGAATGGAGAAAACGCGTGTTATAATTGCATACTTTATTCCTACATATGTTACAAAGGATTACAGCCTAGGTGATCCATAGGGATCCGTGATATTAAAATTGTAACCTTCTCATCAGGGAATGCATGGGAATCATCTTAAACGTAAGACATTATGACCGAGTATGAAAACAATAGATGGATAAGGTTATGACGTGATTCATTCGAAAAAAACCGTTAGAGAATTGGACGCTGCCGGACATTAGGTTGAACAACACATGCATATAAATGTGTGAAAACATACATGCATACATAAAAACATATACACATATACACATACATACATACATATACACACACACATACACATACATATACATCTACGCCTATAACCAAAAAAACAGATACGCATATACATATACATACATGTATAGAAATACATACGTAAACACACGCATGCACATACATACATACATACATACAAATACATATATATAAAAGAAAAAAGAATTCGAATGTCCTCATATATACATACATACACATACATACATATATATACATACATATATATACACAAACACACATACATGCATACATACATATATACACACACATACATACATATATATGTACATACATACAGAACGTAATAACGCATACATATGGATTTATACAAATACATACACAATTATACATGCATACATATACATAGATATGTACACATATACACACATATATATACCTACAAACATACGTACACACACCCACACAAGTATACATATATACATACATACACACAGATACACTCACACAGACACATATCCATATACATATATATATATATATATATATATATATACATATATATATATATATATATATAAATATATATATATATATATATATATATATATATATATATATATATATATATATATATCTATATATATATATATATATATATATATATATATATATATATATATATATATATCTGCATGCGTGTGTTTACGTATGTGCATGTATGTAGATGTGGATGTATGCGTGTATATGTGTGTGTGTGTATGTATGTATGTGTATGTGTATGTGTATATGTATATGTATATATACATGTATATATATATATATATATATATATATATATATATATATATATATATATATATATATATATATATATATATATATATATATATATATATATATATAAATATATATATATATATATAATAAAGTAAAGTTGTGGAATACCGTACGAGTGGAAATATATATGAGAGAAGGTTTGAAAATGCACTTGTTTTCTAAAAATACTTATTTACTTAACCGGTTTCACTTTTTTAGAAAAAAGATTATCAAAAGTATTTGAGAATAATAAAAAATGTTAAAAAACAGTTTGAGTATTAAAATGCATATATACATTCTTTGATGATAAAATATATTTAAAGTATAAAGCTTTGTATGAACTTTGTAGTGTTACATACTGATTGTCACACATTCTCTGATATTAAGGTGAAATTGTTAAAAACAGTGTATGAAAATACACATATGGAAAAATATATATACATATTCTTATACATATTCTTTGACAATCGAATAAAATTGAGGAGGAACTGACCTGGCCTTTTTCTCTTGTGTATATTGAGGGAATGTTTTACTGTCTTAAGGGACAGTATGACTGGCTAGCTGGGGTGGGAGGGAGGAAGAGTTAAAGAAGATTTTTTAAATTTTTGGTTGGTCTGTGACAGTCTGTCATGGTTCACTGGTTTTTGGGACTGGTTTTGTGCACATCTCTATGTGTGTGTGTATATATGTGTGTTTGTGTCCGTGTGTGTCTGTGTGTGTGTGGGTGTGTGTGTGTGTGTGTGTGCCGATTTTATTGGTCCCAGAGTTTATTGTGGAATGTGTATATGAGTGTGTGTTTGAGTGTTTTTTGTGTCGGTGGGGATGTCAGGTGTGTGTACGTGAGAGCGTGCGTATATCTCTTTGTCTGAGTGTGTATGTGTTGTTTTGATCGTCCTTGTGGTGTGTGTGTGTGTGTGAGAGAGCAACCGTATGTATGTGTGAGGGTGTGTACGTATGTGTGCGTATGTCTGTGTATGTATGTATGCATCTGTGTGTGTGCGTGGGAGTGTGTTGTGTGAGTGTGGGAGTGTGTGCGTGTGTGTGCGTGTGTGTAAGCAAACGTATGTGTGTGATGGTTCATATGTATGTGTATGTCTGTGTCTGTATGTGTGCGTGTGTGGCATGTGTATATGAGTATCTGTGTGTTTTTTATCTATGGTAGGATGGTGTGTGTATGTGTGTGCACGTTTGTGTGAGTGTGTATGTGTGTGATTAATATTTGTTAGGGTGTTGTGTGTGCGCATGTGTGTGTATGTGTATATGTGTTTGTTCGTGTGTGTGCGTGAGTGCGTTTGTGAGTGCGTGTGTATGTGTGTTTGTGTGTGTTTTTGTGTCGGTGGGGATGTTAGGTGTGTGTACGTGAGAGTGTGCGTATATCTATTTTTCTGAGTATGTATGTGTTGTTTTAATCGTCCTTGTGGTGTGTGTGTGTGAGAGAGAGCAACCGTATGTATGTGTGAGGGTGTGTGCATATGTGTGCGTATGTGTGTGTATGTATGTGTGCATCTGTGTGCATCTGTGTGCATCTGTGTGCATCTGTGTGCATCTGTGTGTGTGCGTGGGAGTGTTGTGTGTGAATGTGGGAGTGTGTGTATACGTGAGTGTGTGTGTGTCTCTCTCTGTGTCTGAGTGAGTGTGTTGTTTTCAATGCCCATTGTGGTGTGTGTGTGTGTGTGTGTAAGCAACCGTATGTGTGTGTGATGGTTCATATGTATGTGTATGTCTGTATGTGTACGTATGTCTATTTGTGTTGTGTGTTGGTGGGGGTGTTATATGTGTGTACGTGAGTTTGTGTGTCTCTCTAAGTATGTTTGTGTTTGAGTTGTCATTGTGGTGCGTGTGTGTGTGAGGGAGCAACTGTATGTGTGAGCATGAGGGTGCATGTGTGTGTGAGCATGTATGTGTGTGTTGTAATTATTAGGTGTCTTTGTACGTTGGGTTTATCCAGGTGATGTGTATGTGTGTGCATGTGTGTTCCGTGTATGTTGGTACTGGGTATACGTTTGTATGTGTGTGTATGTGGGTATGGTTTGTGTAGTTTCCTGGTGTATATGTGTACATGTGTGTGTGCGCTGTAATTGTGAGTGATTAGTTTTGTTTGTATTGTTAGTACAGTATATGTGTCATTGTGTGCGTGTGTTTGTGTGAGTGCGTCTATGTGGCTTGTATTTGTCGGGGAGGTGTGTCATTGTGTGTGCATGCTTCTGTGCATGTGTGCTTGTGACTGTTTGTTGTGATTGTTGGGATTGTATTGTGTGTGTTTTTCTTTTGAGTGTGTGTGTGACATTTTTACTGGGGAACAGGCGTATGGTGTTTGTATGTGTGTGTACATATGTATGCAAATATGCGTGTGTGAATATGATTTGTGGTTGCCGGAGTGGTGTGTAGGTGTGTGCATGTACCTATTTACATATGTGTGTATGGGTGTTGGTTGTGGTTGCTACAATTGTATTGTAAGTATATCTATGCATGTGTTTTTTCTTGAAATGTATGTGGGTTTGTGCTCTGGTGTGGAGATATTATGATTGTGTGTGTGTGTATATATGTGTCGAAGTGTGTTCGTGTCGGAGGTTTGCATTGTATTGATGTGTGTGATTTTGCGTATCTGTGTGTCTTTGTTTTGGGCGTGCACCTGGGGAGGGGGCTTATGTTAGAGTATGTTGAGCTGTGGTCTGTATTTTTGAATAAGATTATTTTCCCTATTTATTCGTGTTTGGTCAGTGGTGTTGTCTGAGCATTGGTATAATGGGAAAACTAGGAATTTGGGGGACTTGTTTTGTGCACAGAGATCTAAGTGCCCACTGAGTGGTATCTGTCTTGTGGTGGGATCCCTCAATTGTTGGCGGTGGACTGTCATCCTTTCTCTGAGAGTAAGGCTCGTTTGCCCTATGTATTCTTTGTGGCACCCTTCACACCTTATGGCATAAAGTAAATTTTTTGATGCGCAGGTGAAGTTATTTTTTATGACAAAAGTGTGTCCCGACTGGAATCTGTATGTTGTTCCTTCCATGAGGTGGATGCAAGTCCTGCAGTTGGAACGACCACATTTTTTGACAGTAGGTGGTGGGCTTGTGTTGGGAAATTTTGCATTCGTGAGTAGGTTTTTTAGGGATTTGGGTTGTCTTTTGCTTTTTATTATTTTATGGGTTGCGAGTACTCTTTTTAGATGTGGGTCTTGATTCAGTAGTGGGATGTTTTTGTATATTATTGTGTAAGCTTCTGCATTTCTAGGATTGTGTGTTGAGAGATATGGGAGACTATTTAACGTGCCGTGTATGTGTTTCGGTTTTCGCAGGTCATGGGTAGCAATTGTCTTGGCCCGTTCTATTCCATTGTCAACTAATGATGCTGGGTAATGTCTTTCGAGGAGAATTGCCTTTAGTTCTTCGAGTCTTTTATTTCGAGTTTTATAATTAGAGACAATTGTGAAAATTCTTCTCGCAAGGTTGAAGGGAATGTTTGTCTTTGTATGTTTTGGGTGATTGGAGGTGAACAGAAGGTATTGCTTGGAATCAGTCGGTTTGTAATGAATATCAGTCTCAATGCTGGTACCTATTTTTATAATGAGAATGTCAAGAAAAGGAAGTTGGTCTTGACTGTATTCCATTGTAAATTGGATATGGTTGTTGACACTGTTAATTAGAGTTTTGAAGTCAAAGAGTTGGTCGAGTGTGTGGGACCATAGGATGAGGCAATCATCCAAGTAACGTTTCCAATTCTTCAACAGGTATTGGTGGAAAGACAGGCCGTATCTAGTTTTGCATTTGTCGTAGATCTGCAATTCTAAGTAGGCCATCACCAGGTCTGCATATGTAGGGGCATATATATATATATATATATATATATATATATATATATATATATATACACATACATATGTGTATATATGTGTGTATATGTATTTATGTATGCATGTACGTTTTCACACATTTATATGTATGTGTTGTCCAACCTACTAGCCGGCAGCGTCCAATTCTCTAACGGTTTTTTTAAATGAATCACGTCATAACCTTATCCATCTATTGTTTTCATACTCGGTCATAATGTCTTACGTTTAAGATGATTCCCATGCTTTCCCTGATGAGAAGGTTACAATTTTAATATCACAGATCCCTATGGATCACATAGGTTGTAATCCTTTGAAACATATGTAGGAATGAAGTATGCAATTATAACATGCGTTTTCTCCATTCCTTAAATTTTTAAATATACTCAAATACCCAAAATTTCAAGGACTTCCTGCCTTAAAAACAGGAACAACACCAAAGTTATTTCGTGTTCTTTGCTACATTGGTTTATACTAACCCATTTATTCTATCTGAAGAATTATTATTCATTAAGATACAAGAAATACATATAATTATATATATATATATATATAGGTAATGGTGTCAATAAGACCCAAAGGTGTCAGGTAAGTGCTATGGACAGACTATAGGCTAGACTCCAGGTTCGGTGATTATGCAAATAAGGAATCCAACGTAGGTCATATATCAATATGTTTATATTTATATATATATGTGTAATAATCAAGGATGAAATCTTTATAAGGCTTTATCAAGTAGCCAGCATGTAAGGAACCATATAGGTAATAATTAATAAAAGTATATATAGTTATGATAATAAGGGCACTAATGATTAGCCCCACATGCTAGAAATAGACGCTGAATGGTGTCTCTTTCTAGCATTTATCTGTAGTTTATCTTTGATTTGCTTCAGTTGATTCACTACCACCATGCTATGGAATCACCTAGAAATATTTTTTCGAACAAATCTACCTCAGTACGTATCTTGTTTTAAAGCCCCTATTATTATAATTAGGTTTATATATATATATATATATATATATATATATATATATATATATATATGTGTGTGTGTGACATTGGCCTTCTAATTTTGTCTTTCGTTTGCCAGGCTCTCCTTGCATCTCCGGAGACCTCAATATTGCAATCATTTCAACATCATCGAAGGGCTTTTCGCAGTTAGCAAAAGCGATACACAGAGGAAGCCTGCATCTGTTCGCTCGTCGTTTGAACTGAGAGTGAATATGTGGTCTTCTGCATTATAGTCGCCGCGAAAACCTGCTTAATCCTTTGGCAGTCCGTTGGCGAGTTTCGTATAGTAGTGACTATGACCTTTATGAACTGCTTACATAGGTGAGACAAGAAGGATATGCCGCGATAGTTTTTTTACATATTCATTGTCACCCTGAAAAGTAATCCCAAATGGAACGGCATTATACTATACGAACTCGGAGACTCTGCCACTGACAAATCAGTGTGAAGGTCTCTCCATGAGCAACAGCTGCCTTCGAAGGGGACATGCGACGGTGTCTCGATATTGCAAGAGAAAGTTGTCACAGAGCGGCATCCCCCTCAATCCAGTCAACAGACAATCGCTGTGGCATTTGTATGCGCCTGTATGCCTCCAGTTTTGGATCGTGGAGTCACAAGCGCTCTCATCGCTGAAAACACAGACTTCATCGTCATCGGACACTGATTGACTACCTACCACAATGGACAGGCCGGCTTATCCATATAGATAATGGGCGCATTCACAAACAAATACTTTACGCTGTGTTTATGCTGAGAAACAAGAAAATGATAAGCTGAAGAAAAAATAGAGTCGTTTAAACCGAATTTAAAATACATTGAATGATGTCTCGAATCATTTGCGGCAGACTAGGAAGCTAGGAGAGCTATGATATGAGCGGGATTAAGAGTTTCATGTTAACAACGTTAAACAAACTGAAAGGGAAACAAAATTGTCTAAAACTGAGATCAATATCAATAAAAATTCGAATGTTCTCATTCCTTGTTTAATATTCCCTATGCGGTTAAGGAACACATGAAATATTGGAATTTCATTCCAGGTTACCAGTTTCAAGGCGACATGTATCAAAATACAGCAAGTCACATGGAGGATTGAGGTGGTAATTTGGTGGACTTATAGCTGTACGCAAGCCAACGCAAGAAATCTCTAGTGAGACTTTATTAATGTACCTGCAGAGACCCAGAACGGGTCGACAGTTGTGTTGTACCCTATAAAGTCTATTACACATTCCATTTCCTATTTCACTGATACTGTTACCCCAACCACCACTACGAAGTCCCTGCAGTAAGTCTACGGACACCAACAGGTAATCGACACTGTGTGGTGCTTTACTCATCATCCATTTATGCATGTTGTGCAATTTCTCCATTATGTATATATATATATATGTATATATATATATATATATATATATATATATATATATATATATATATATATATGTGTGTGTGTGTGTGTGTGTGTGGGTGTGTGTGTGTGTGTGTGTGCGTGCGTGTGTGTGCGCACACACACACACACACACACACACACACACACACACAAACACACTCACGTATATATATGCTTCTTCTAAGATTATTAATTATTGAAAATATTCTTATTTAAGAGGTCACAAATGTGAATGAATTAGCTACATAATATCTTAAGTGAAGTGTGTATCTTGCGCATGCGCTTTCATTTTTAGAGAAACTTGGTTTTGTAATGGCGTCAACAATTTCCGGTTTATTTCGGACTTGGAATTCTAATATATTTTTATAAAATGTTCTTTATTCCGTCGCACTTGATCACTTTTTTAAAAGGGGTATACTTTAAACAGTTAACTATTTCCGAATTAGTTTCGGTATCAGATTTCTTATGGAGTATTCTTCTTTTACCTTTCGTAGTTAATCATTTTCATCTTTAATTTTGTAAAATAGGAATATTTTAAATTTTCCATTTGCACAAATGTGTCGATGCTTAGTACATGAAACATTTCTATGAGATGAATCTTAAATTTATTGTTTATGACGTTTACATGAATGGTTAGTCCCTGTGTCTCCAATGTAATTGTTGTTACACTGTGTCCATGTGACGCAATAGATTAATTTATTTTTGTTTTGCCATTCATGTTTACATTCGCTTGCAATTCCTTCCTATTCTTGAATCTTTTGATTTTTCCTTGCTCAATTATTTACCATTTCTCTACAGTTTGTTAATTGTATTATTTATTTCTCCGAAATGAATCCCGCCCGTGTTGCAAGTCTCTTGAAACTGGCTGTTGATGATTTGTGATTTTTTTTACCTGTACGTCAGCGATTAGATGACCGGAAGCATAGTTTGGCTAAATGTAAGATATTGTGGTTCCCAGGTTTATGAGTGGCTACAAATGCAATATTTATATTCTTATTCAGGTTTATATTCTTGTGTCATTCCGTAAGGTATATATGTGAATTTATTTTGCTTTGGCTATGGCTCGATTTATTAACCTTTTTGGTGTACTTCTTCTTTTGAAGTAGGAACAATTTTAGTTCTACGAGTTGTTTCTCTCCTCTGTCTACCTATTTAGCATATACATTTTGCCATAGTAAATAGTATGTGCCTATTTTATAGGAAAGGTTGCAAAATCTATGTATTGGTGTGTGCGTGTGTCCTTGCAGTAGAGGTCGGTGTAACTCTCTGATTTTCTTTAATTATTAGTATGTCCACCAAAGGGAGTTCCTTTTCATCCATTTCTACAGTGAATTGGATCGATTAATGATATGGTTTATTAATTTAAGTAATCTTGTAATCCTCCTTGCTTTTGTTAAAAAATATGAAGAAATCATCAAAAAGAATTTTCCATTGACCTATTTAATAGGTTGGGAAATGATGATCAAAAGTAGAACTGGGTCTATTAATCCAGTGTGCCCGTCTATGTAGCTATGCGTAAATTGAAGAACACGTGGGAGTCATATTTAATATTTCAAATAACAACATAGACACTTCTCTGTCATACTGCGTTGTAAAATATTGGGTTGGTGCATAATTATTGCGGCTTTTTTTCAACAAATTTTATTCAACAAAGACAATAACAACATGTAACAAAAGCCTCCTTAGATGATTATTCCGAAGTATATTCACCATCTACTTCAATTACTGCTTCCTATTTGCTTGTTTTTGTTAAATATTGTTATTGTCTTTGTTGAATAAATTTATGCACCAACCCAATATTTTAGGATCGTATATCCTGTCCTCTATAACTAAGCCGCATGCCACATGTGTATATAAATATATTGACTTGACTACGTGACTCTTTAATTATTTTAACATGCATGTATTATCCTTTAACGGTGTTTACTTGATTGTCCTATTCCATTATTCTCTAACAGTGTTAATTTGCATATATTGTGAATTTACTGACATAAAAAGGTTTCCAATATTCTTTTCAACATTAGGCTTGAAATATTGGAGTGAGTGGGTAGTTGATTACATTGACCCCAATGCTCGACTGATACTTATTTCGTCAACCCCATATGGATTAATGACACACTTTATGAGAACTACAACTACGACTACTGCAATAAAAACTGCATACCCACACAAATTCATGCACTCAGGCATACCAATACGTGCGTGTATGTTTATGTACGCATGTTGTATGTGTGAGTATGTATAATTGTAAAAGCCTAACTTAGCGATAGATAAAAAAGATCTATAAAATAGGGATTAAACTATATGTGATTAACTAATACAAGCAATATTCAATTACGTTTTGTACGTTTTCAGATGAAAATTAGATATTGACTACTTATTCGGAGGGCTCATACTCATTCCCAAATTCGAAACTGAATGACTACTCTCTAAAAATCTCAAAGTGAACTAAAAGCATGTTGCCATACATTAAAAATTAAAAAGCACGCATGTTAGTTACTATCTCAGAATAAATATGGAATTATATAAGAAATATTACATGCGAGTGTTGAGATGTACAGACGATACAGAACATAATTTAATTAAGACTATAGTTTAATAAAATGTGAATCCTTTTTTCCACTTGAACCCTATTTATTATTTAGTGTGTATATCTATGAGCAAAATAAATTGCCTCCACATGGCAAACCTCCTATTTGTTATGGCTATAGTATATAATAGATGAGACTACCTAAGGTGTCTTTCTGAAGGTGGCGCATGCACTTCGAGAAAGAGTTAGCCGCTACCTCTTGCCTGATAAATGACATGGATTTGGTTGTAGTATTTAAATTTTTTTTTCTTTCTTTTTTGTGGTTTTTCGTTGGAAATCATTCTCTAATACATTTTACAGGACGAGATACACTTTATACCGGTTTCAAATTTTGACTCAAGGCCTGCATTTTCGAGGTATGGGGTAAATCGATAGTGTTTACCACAGTTCTCAACCGGTACTTATTTAATCCATCCTTAACCCCAAAAGGATGAAAGCTAATGTTGGTATCGGCTGTATTCGAACTCACAACGTTTAGAACGATTTTGTTCGTACATCTTATCTTTGAGAGTTGATCATCTGCTATATCATTTGCAGCGAATATCTATAAAATTCTCTACTACAGACTGCTACCTGCATAGCTACCTTGTGTTTTCATAGAACCTCGCGCTCGTCGATCACCAAAGTTTTCTCAAATTAAAACATAAAATCTACAAAAAAGAAGAGACTAGGGTAAACATTTATATACAAAGTGACACGATGATCGTAATTTGAATATTTCACATCAGAGTTCATGTTAAAATCTACTATCCATCTTCAGATTGTGGTGAAACCAGTTCAAATATTTAGACAACATTCCGTAAACATATTGGTTTCGTAGATCAATAACACCAGACGATCTACTGGCTGAGGCTGTTTTAGTCAACATTTTATAACAGAGTGCATTTATTCGGCATTTACTTAGTGCGTCTATTCTGTCAACATCTCCAGGCAAACTTACAAAAACCGTTAGTTTATTTAAAATTCAGAAACGTTACAATCCACACACACAGATATATATATATATATATATATATATATATATATATATATATATATATATATATATATATATATATATATATATATATGTATGTATGTATATATATAGTTACTCCAAATGTATGAAGATACTATTCATGATATAAAGCAGAATTAACCATAATATTGGTTTCGAGTTTTTTTCTATAAGGCCAGCCATTTCGAAGGTAAGTCGATTACATCGACCCTAATGTCCAACTGGTTCTTATTTTATGGATCCCAAAAGGGCTGAAAGGCAAAGTCGACCTCGGCAGAATTTGGATTCAGAAAGCAAGGACGGATTAAAGGCTGCTAGACATTTTGCCAGGCGTGGTAAAACAATTCTACCAGTTCGCTGCCTTAGTGTTAACCATAGTATCAACACCAGCAAAACCGGATTTTCAATCAATGTTTACATCATTTTCCGTTGCTACGTTTCCATACAGCATTTGTTTTAACTGGTATTACAGTTAAACTATAATAAATATATCAAATGTCTGAATACGGAAATGCATGTGAAGGCTGTCGGTAGTGTTTTGATTGGTTGAAACGAGAAAAGGGAGAATAAGGGCTATCTACATAGGAAATGTTTATTAGAGACCAGTTTTGAATTAGCGACGCAGTATTAAGAGTATTAAAGAGAAATAAAGAGGGAAAGGGCCAGCCGGAAAAAGCTATACTGAAAGATAATAAAGGAAGGCGGTAAAAGATAAGATACTAAGGAAAAAAGGGAAGACAGGGAAAAAGAAAGGAAACAAACTGCAAATAGTACAAAATAAAGAAAACAAATAAGTAAAACGTGAAAGGAAGTTAAGTGACTGAAAGAATCAAGACTGGAGTAGAAAGTAGTTAAGTGTACAATGTAGAAGCAAAAGGGAAAACATGAAAAGAAAGAGAGAAACAAGAGTTAACTTTAAACTGTAATAGGTATGAATCGATATATTGCTCAAATTATAGTGCTGGTGATGAAATTGTGTAGAATAGATAGAATGAGAGTATGAACAACTAAGATATAGACGCGCGAGAGGAGACGAAGTGACTTTTCAAAAATAAGATGCCAGAAGAGGGCTAAATTTAGTGTAAAATGTAGCAAGTATGTTTAGTGTCAACAAATTGTAGGTCTATGGAGTTTGGTAGTTTTAAGAAAGATATTTTCTTTAATGTGTAAATTTCTTGAAGATCATGTGAATGAAGGAATAAATCTATAAATAAATAAATAAAAAATTTAAAATTAATGTAGTGGTTAGATATTAGGTGTTGCTCACAGACTATGAGAAGCGAGTCTGTGATTAAACTTCCTGTAACTCCAAAAGGTTGCAAGGTAAAGCTAACTGCGGAGGATTTCGGTTTCAAATCTACATACGCCAGCGGTTCAACGAGTTTACCTTAGAGAATTTATGAAAATCATAAAAATAAGAAAACAATAAGAAAATTGATGGGAATGTAGGAGATACATGTGCGCTTCGAAACAAATAAACAGAAGGATGGATAGATTCAAATTGTAGAAACATGGTATGGTGAACATTATATACAAAATTACGGTTTGACTCTGTTAGATATAGCATAGGACTAGTAGCTAAGGACACTAGGAAGGAAAGACAGTAGTTAAGACATTAGAAGAAACAATGAGGTCTTGTTCTGCAACATTCGTGTTGGTAACGAGACTGGAATTAAACAAGTGCCTCGAATAAAAACACATGGGAAGCATTATCAGAATTAGAACTCGTGCAATGGGATGCAAGGGAATCAAGGCCAGTGGAGGGGCCCGAGTGGTAGAAGCTCAACTTGGCAATAATGCCACAGTAAGATCATTCACGAATCAACAAGGTAAGTTGGTAAAAGAACCAGATGAGATGTGCGCAGCCTTTCAGGAGCACTTAGCTCAGCTTTTCAGGAGAAACGATGGACCGGAGAGTCGGAGGTACCTTACGGACTTCCTCGCCGGGCTGTTGCGTCTATCGGGGAGAGAAGCGGAGGGCTTGGAAGGGCCAATCACAGCTGTGGAGGTGGAGGCTGCTATGGTGGACTGCAGCGAGAACAAAGCACCGGGACTTCATGGTCTACCCTATGAATTATATAATAGTATTCCAGACTTGTTCGGAAACCTGTCAGCGGGCGTCATTACGGACTTGCGGCTGAATGGGTTCATTCCCAGATCTGTATGTCGGGTACTGGTTAGGAAGGACCCGAACAAGGGGGCTTCATTAGTTAATTTTCGGCCCATCACTCTGTAATACACAGAGTTGAAGATTTTGGCCAAGGTTTTAGTGAAAAGTATGGCACGTGAAGCGGATGGTCTCGTTAGGGAACCTGTACTATTCCCTGCAAAACCATTCATGACAATCTCCACTTTATACATTATACCTTAGAGGAGATAAATAATAACCTGGCAATGATCTGTTTAGACCAAGCTGAGGTTTTCTAGAGGGTTGACCATCGGTACCTGGTGTCGGTCCTCGCAGCATCGGCTTGGGTCCGAAATTCCTTGGCTAAATCATCGCCGAAAGTTCGGGTGAACGGTTTCTTTTCCAAGCAGTTCTATATTACACGATGGGTTTGTCAAGGGTACCCTCCCCCCCCCACTTTGTATGTGTTGAGTCTTGAATCATTCCTGCAAAGGTTGGAGGTGATGAGGAGCTTCCCGAGAGAAAAAGGATGTGGAGTGTCGGTAACAGCGAACGCGGACGACATTATCATCGTCGTATCCGAAGTGGAACACCTACAAAGGGTAGGCGATGCTATTAAGGAATACGAGACGGTTAATCGTGAAAAGTCAATCGGCTTGCAAATCGGCACCTGGAGGGGCAAGCCGGTACCTCCCGACAGCGTTATAGGACGTTGGACGGAGGGTCCCATTAAACTTCTAGGCGTCTGGTTCGGTTCGGAACTGCAGATACAGAAGATTTGGAGTGAGGTACTGAGCAGGGTGACCCATCTAACTCAGACCTGGTCTGGGCGGTGGCTATTTCTGAAAGGGAAGGCGGAGGTTAGCGATGGGTTTATCGCATCGGTGATTACCTATCGTCGTGCTTTGTCCCGATTTGTGGCTGATCAAGTTGTAACGAGTGCTCTTTCACTGTTTGTGGAAGGGCACAGGACGACTTGTAAAGTGCTCTACCTACTGCCAAAAACCTTTAAAGGGCGAACTAGGGATGCCGTGGATGATAATGCGATGGCATGTGCTGCGGCTAAGACATCTGTGGATCTACTGGAATCGAAGTTGGGTACATGGTACACTGAGTGCCAAAAGGCACTTGTACTATTCTATCACTCGGGCAATGCTATCGGTGAGGGTTCAACCGTATCATTCTATATAAGGATGGTAGAGTCGAAGTGTAATGATACCAGAGGGGAGATCCTGGGCCTCGATGATAATCATCTCACCAGCCTGTTCCGAAGAACATTCGAGTTGAGGGCCCTGGATAACTTCCAGACGTTCTTGACCTTGCAATATTATCGGGGGGGGGGGGGGGTACCTGTTCGGGATAAGCTCATAAGCATGGTTACTCCAGCTGGCCGACTTGCCCAACATGCGAGCAGGATAAGGAAACTGTCCTGCATTCGATGTACAATGTTCGGGTGAGTCAGATCTGTGGGCTTCTGTCGAACTACTGTTGTCAAATGTTGGAAGAGTACAGCTGCCCGATGAGTCAATTGTAAAAGCTGACCCACCTGCCTCTCTAAGTAAAGAAGGTAAGAATTGTTTTCTCATTGTAGTAGCAATTGCGAAAGAGACTGTATGGAAAACTAGAATGAAACGTTGCGTGACCAGCAATTTCATCTATGGCCCCACATTGGTAACTTTTTTCACCTTTCACTTGAAAAAGAAGATAGGGCTGGAGAAAAGATGCCTGTCAGTGGAAGTGACTGTCAGCTGTTTGCGGAAAGATGGAATAGTGTAGCACGAATGTTCAGAACGTATGTTCCAGCAAGAATAAATCCTACAGTGGTGAAATGGAGCTTGTGGGGTCCAAGTAGAATTCGTCCCACCCCAGTTTCATTGCATATGATTTTATTTTTGTCCAATTCATTCGATTTTATTATATTTGATTTTTTTTTTAATCGTAGATCTCATTGATATATCATCCGACCCCATCAGTTGTATCCTCCCCTCTTTGTGGGCCACCAGTGGGCAATAAAAACAAATTAAATGTGAAGTTTTCTCTTGCTGAAAAAACGTATTGCTGTTGGATTTCCTTACTGGATTGTACATTAACGATGTGAAGCAGCATCCTTTGAAACGATCGTAGAGATGAGCTTCAATGGACTCTGTTCTGGTTTCCTTACAAATTATTTTTTATATTTATACTCTTGTGTTTTTAGGTCCATTGCCTTAAATTTTTTATTGCATTTCTTATGTATGAATTTATTCCATATATTTCTCTTCATTCCACTTCACTCGTAAAACACTTTTAGGTTTTATCACCTTTTATTCGTGTATATTTGTATATTGTGTAGTATTGGGTTTTACCGTTGGGTGTTCTATTATTTTAACATGTATATTTATATTCAATTCTGTGAATGATATAAACTTGTTTTGACCGATGGGTGTGTTATTTCTACTTTCGCTTCGGTTTCACCGTAGCACTTCCAGCTGCAGTCCTATTTTTTTTTTTATTTTTGCGCTTCCGTTTAACGAAATCGTCTTTCGGTGTAACAAAGTCAAAAAATTGCCCTCTTATAAATATATATATATATATATATATATATATATATATAAACATAAATATATATATATACATACATACATACATACATACATACACACACATACATACATAGATACCTATATATATATATATATATATATATATATATATATATATATATATATATATATATATATATAAACATAAATATATATATACATACATACATACACACACACACATACATAGATACCTATATATATACATGTATATATAACTGTATATTTATGCACAGCCACACGTGTGTATATTTACGTATGTAGTTATGCATATATATTATGCACATATGTGTACTGCTTGTTTTCATGGAACATGTCTTTCCATCGCTAATGAAATACCACCAGAGGTTTGCACGAAGGGCTACTGATCCTTCCTTTCCACTCCATGAATAGATTGCATATAAACACAAGTTGTTTACATCAGTCAACTATATTCAGCTTCGGAGAAAATCCATTGATTCATCCCGTGCGGCCATGCACACTCACACACTTATACACACAAATACAACTACATATGGAATATGTCTTCTTATACTCGTATATTCAGTAGATATACACAAATTCTAAAGTGCAACAAATTATATTTTCCGACCATACTTTATTTGTTTCAAGTATTTCTTTGTATTTATTTTTGATTTTCACTGTTTAATACATCGAGGGTTGTGTCGAAATGTCAAGTGGCAAATCTTACGGCTGCCCTTCAAATTTCAACGAAGTAGAATCATTGCTAATCTGAAGCAATTTCCACCATAAATATAGTTGGCTAGACACTTGTAAACTGAAAATGTTCCCTTGTAATTGTATCCAACGAAATGAGTGTGAATTTGAAGACAGAGTGGGTTGTAGGTCTGTTTGTGTGTGTATGTGTGTGTATGTGTGTGTGTATGTGTGTGTGCGTGTGCGTGTGTGTGTGTGTGTGTGTGCATCCGTGATTTTGTGTATGCGCTTGTGTGTCCGTGCCTTTGTGTGTCTTTTTGTGTGCATGAATGTAGATCACTATATACATAACAATGTATGTATATTTCCTGTATGCATGTGAAGAGGTGCTGTATACATTTCTTCTTTTCCACTCAAAAAACATTACAACGGTCTTCCAACTTATCAACATACACTTCATTACGATAATTATCTACCTTATCTATAATAGTAACTGCAGTACTAGCTGAAACAACCTCCTCATCATGATCAACTTAGATACCGCCACTGTTCAACGACAACCACCACCAACACCAACACCACCGCCACCATCATTGTAACTATTTTAATCACCATCACCACTAATAAGACAATAAAAGCAAGAACACCACTATACCGTTGCCGAGAGCAACACATAAACAATGAGTTACCTCAATTATGATCATCCCCATGACTACTGTAGCCACTACACTACCGCTCTCATTATTCTCACTGCTATTGACACGTGTAGTCACATCCGTTATTACAAATAACGTCACCATGACCCCGACGACGTCTACAATCACTCAGCGCCTCTAATATGGAGAGAATGAACTGATATACGTACTTTTCTCACTGGATGAAATGATATACCCGCATTTCCGAAAACTATTATCCACTGCCTTAAAAGTGATAACTAAAATTAGCTTGAAACAGTATTGGTTTGAAGTTTTGGAACACAGTCATTAATTTCGGGGGCAGGTGTAAGTCGATTACATCGTCCCTATTGGCCAACTGATACTTATTTAATCATACGCGAAAGAATTGAAGGTAAAGTGAACCAAGGCGGAATTTGAACTCTGTTGGTAAAGACGGATGACATGGCACTAAGCATTTTGTCCGGCGTGCTAACGATTCACCCTGCTCGCTGCCCTACTAGCTTGAGTAATATTGATATATAACTAAAAAAAAAAATACTGGATGGTCACGGTAGGAGTACTTTGATTATATGTTTACTCCAACAGGATCCAGTCGGCACTGGAATGCTGTAACATCACTAAACAAAACCAGACACAATGTTACTGATTTGCAAGGCTTGAAATTGTCTATTGAAAATTAATGGTATTAAACGTAGCAGAAATCACAGGATTTATGAAAACAAGGAGGATCGTAATACAATCACTAAAAATAAGCAACAAATCTAGGCAAATATTCTGCCTTCTTTTCTTCTAATCATCTCCTCTTCCTAGTTCCTTACCTTAAAATCATCATAACTATCATCACCGTCATCTTCACCATTATCTAGTGTGATGTAGACATCTAGTAATTGCTAGAGCAAGGGCTGAAAGTTAGCTTGTACACGATTTGGTTAACTTAGTAATGATCAAGAAAACAACGCACTAACTAGTTTTGTAAGCTTACCTACAATTTTATCAATATGAAACCATCTAAGCGCTAGGAAATAATGTTTATTTAAATTTCATTCAAAGATATGAATCATAAGCTTTTATGGGTGAGATTGGGTGCCTCTCTTTGAATTTTGTACCTTTAATTGTATGTGACAAATTTCCCTTTCGGTGTGGTCCCTTTATTTTTTTCTCATTGCAGATATCAGTTTTACGACAACTTTGTCATAGACTTCACAGTACTACTTCTGTTGCTGCTGCTAATAAACATACTGATGATGATGATGATGATGATGATGATGATGATGATGATGATGATGATGATGATGATGATGATGATGATGATGATGATGGTGGTTGTGGTGGTGGTGGTGGTGGTGGTGGTGGTTTTTGGTGGTGATAGTGGTGGTGGTGGTGGCGGTGGTGGTGGTGATAGTGGTGATGATGGTGGTGATGATGGTGGTGGCGGTGGTGATTGATGATAATGATGAAGAGAAGGAGGACGAGGAGGAAATGTTGACGGTGATGATGATGATGATGAAGAGGAGGAGGAGAGAAGGGCGTGGAGGAGGAGGAGAGAAGGACGTGGGGGAGGAGGAGAGAATGACGTGGAGGAGGAGGAGAGCAGGACGTGGAGGAGGAGGAGAGAAGGACGTGGAGGAGGAGGAGGAGGAGGAGGAGGAGGAGAGAAGGACGTGGAGGAGGGGTGGAGGAGGAGGAGGAGGAGGAGGAGGAGAAGGAGAGGAGGAGAGGAGGAGAGAAGGACGTGGTGGAGGAGGAGGAGGAGGAGAAGGAGAGGAGGAGAGGAGGAGGATGAGGAGAGAAGGACGTGGTGGAGGAGGAGGAGGAGGAGAAGGAGAGGAGGAGAGGAGGAGGAGGATGAGAAAGAAGAAGGAGAAAAAGAAGAAGAAGAAGAAGAAGAAGAAGAAGAAGAAGAAGAAGAAGAAGAAGAAGAAGAAGAAGAAGAAGAAGAAGAAGAAGATTACAACTAAGAAAATTACCTTAGGTGTCTCCACTGTTGTGTTTCTGATGTCCTCAGACTTTCATCTGACATATGGAAACATTTGAAACATACGAAGGTGCTGCGGTTACTACATTGCATACATTGAGTGAATTTTCTCGAATACTGGTGTCTCTGTGTATCTATTTATAACATAACATTATCCTGTATTGCGAAATTATAACAATGGGCACCAGGTTATTGACAGCCAGATATTCTGTATATACCGAATAATAATAGCATCAACTTAAACTACAATAGACAAGGTTAGTTTTGAAGAACGAGAGGATTTACTGAAGTAGAGAACAATTCATATTTGACATATACACTATACATCACGTAAGGTGTTCTGCCTTTCGTCCTTTTCTTTTGTGCTTTGTTTTTCTATTCAACCTTTAATTTCATATACCTTTTTAATCCTACTTCTTTATTTCTTTCTGTGTCAGCGGTTTTATATTTTTTTGTTTCCTTTTTCTGTCTTTTCTTCTTAGTTTGTAATTTGACATCCAGAGGCACACATTCTAGTGTTGAATCGTTAGTGTAAATATGAGTTTCGACTGATCTGATGGGTTAGCTTCCCTTCTTTACACTGATTTCCGAATGTAAAATTACAGTGTATAATGCCAAGCCTACATATCATTGCAAACATGCAGCATAAGTTTATCCAAACTCAAAGTATTACTACATGAAGAAGGCTGCGAAACGGTTGTAATCCTATGATAGTCATGTGTCTAAATACTCATATATTCGCACACTTATAGTTTGTATATTCCTCATGTGATTAATTACATCGATCGGATCTAAAGATTTTCAGCAGAATGGACACTGAATTACACGTCGTTTATTGGATTACTATATATAAGCTATGATAGCAACAAAATTCTCTAAACCCATATCTTACGCTACAAATTTTGATATTTATGTATATAAGAAAATAGAGTTTGAATACAGTAAAATCTACCTATTTACATAACTGTTAATTACATTATGCCTACGATCATTCCAATATCTACCTTCATTCATTTTACAATTAATTATTGCATTATGAACTTTAAAAAAAACACTGGTTAAAATCTAGCCATGCATTATGAATTTCAGAGAAAACACTGGTGAAGATCCAGCCCTGTACATTGTGATACATAGAGAATCATAATTCTATTAAAATATATACAATTAATTTAATAAAACAACACATATTAACCCGAAACACCAGCAAAAAGCTAATAAGCCTAGAAAATAAAAATAATAAATTATGCCATCAATTCTCCAAACTTAATTATATAAATAGAAATAAAATATATATATATATATATATATATATATGATCCTAAATTAAGGCTTATTTGCCCGGCTAAGTCGGATATAGGGACACTAAGCAAAAGTATATTAGATAAGTATATCCCTGTAATAATTGGAAAACTTAAGCTGCAACTGTGGTCCAATTCTAAGCAAGTAATAGATTGGTTCAATTCTATTAGTGATAAAGATAATGTCAAATTTATACAATTTGATATAGCTAATTTCTATCCCTCAATTAATCCTTCTGTTCTTAATAAAGCATTGTGGTTTATGCACAATAAAGCTGGGCTTTCTAGAGAAGAGATTAATGTAGTTTTAGCTGCCAGGAAATCTTTTATGAGGTTTAATAACAAAATTTGGATTAGAAAGGGTACACCTGATGCGTTTGATGTACCTATGGGTAGCTCAGATTCGGCCCATGTTGCCGATGTGGTTTGTTCCTTTATACTTGATGAGTTAGCTGATCAATTCCCAGATATCAGAGGGGGTCTGTATAGAGATGATTGTCTGCTATTTCTCAGAAATAGTTCAAAACAGCAAGTACAAAGGATAAAAAATAGATTAGTTAGATTTTTTCACAGAATGGGAATGGATATTATTTTTGAGGACAATATATCTGTAGCTAATTTCTTAGACGTTACGCTTGATCTGCATAATAAATCATATAGGCCATATCATAAACCTTTAACTAACCTGAGGTATATCAATAGATCTAGTAATCATCCAAAAGCAATAACAGATAACTTGGTCCATAGTATATCTTTAAGATTGTCCAACCTGTCTGCAAATAATCTGGTTTTTGAAGATGAGGCAAAGTTTTATAACTCCGCTTTGCTGGAAGCAGGATATAATGATAAGGTATACTATATTAAACCAGATTCTGCTTCCTCTATTGAAGATGTTAATAATAATAATATTAATAAAATTGATAATGTGAATAATAGCAATAAGGGTAGTTATAAAACTAACAATAATAATAAGAATAATAATAATAAGAATGATGTTAACCCATTCAGTAAGCTAAAGTATAGGCCAAGATCCAACGATAGTGTACCAGGGGCTGAAAGTAGTAGGCTTAAGTTTTTTAGGGATAATAATGTAGGTTGTCATTCTAGGAAACAGGATAGTCTATGGTTCATCGTCCCTTATGGGAGGCAAGTAAAATCAAATTTAGTTAGTTTATTCAGGAATGTAGTTAGGAAACATTTTCCAATTAACTCGCTCTACTATAAGGTTATTAACGAGCATAAGGTAAGGTTCGGATTTTCAAACACCAAGAATTTGACCCAAATTATCGCCGCTCATAACTTTAAACTTTTATCCTCAAACTCTAGTCATAGTTCTGTTGACATAAACACAGAGGGTAATAATAATAATAATACAGGCAATGGTCGAGATGTTAGTCAAGACCAAAAGGATATGGATAATACCACCAACTTTGGTAATAAACTAATAGAAATATCTGAAGATAACCCTAATAGAATAAGATTCCTTAGTGCAAATGCTAAAACTAAAAACATTGTCTATAGGTGTAATGTTATAACGGATAAGAAGATTTGGAGTTATATCGGGGCTTCGTCACTTGAGGTCTCGAAACGAATTTCTAATCATTACTCTTCCTTTAGGGATAGGAGTAAGCAATATAGTACGGCGCTTAGTAATTTAGTTTGGAAATTGAAAGATGAGAAAAAGGATTACTCCCTTGAATGGTTGTTAGTAGGCAAATCGATGCCGTACGACAAGGGTAAAAGTACTTGTTCGTTATGTAACTTGGAATTATTTTCCATACTTTTTTCCAAGGGTCACCTAGTTAATAAAATAACGTTTAAAGCTTACAGATGTCTACATATGTATAGACATACGTATGCATTTTATAAATAGGAATTACCGGAATGTGTATAGGCACAAGTTCGAAATTAAGGAAGAGGTATATTCATCTCTATATATCTTACTGGAATTAGGTCTGTGGCGCAAATATATGAGTGTATATGTATATGGGTGTAGGTATACATGTGGTGACACGTGAGAGTGTATGTGTGTATATATGTATATATGTGTGTATGGAGACGCATGTGTATGTGTGTACATGTAAACATATATAAGCTTGTGTGTGTGTATGTGCATATGTATCGATGTATATATGGAGGTATAGCTATATGTATGTATGTACATATGTACGCATGTGTGTATGTGAGTATGTATGCGTATATATGTAAATGTGTGTGTGTGTGTGTCTGTGCGCGTTTATGTGGGTGCATGTGTATCTGTGTGTGTGTATATGTATATGCATGCATATGTGAGTGTATATATGTGTTTGTGTGTATATGTGTTTGAGTGTATGGTTATACATAAAAAATACATATAAATATATATTGGTGTGTACATCTAAGTATAGGTATATGTGTGTGTGGGGGTACGTGTGGGCATGTGGGTGGTGGTGTGCGGTGCGTGGGCGTGGGCGGGTATAATTAATGAATTAATTAATACACTATCGTTATAGGAAGATCCGATAGGAAATCTTGATGTACAGGGGGGATGAATTTTTAGCAAGGGATTTTTACGCTGTAAACCGGGCGGTGTACGTCGCTGGATTTCGGTTGACTGGTTTGTTTACATTCTGTAAGAAAATAACGATGGTAGGTTGCGTGCCGTCGATTATTCTTTCACCCTCTTGGATGATGTGTGTGTTTTGCTAATAATAGTATTGGTGATGGCAATAATGCGACCCTGATGAGATGGAGTATCCAGAAATTTGTAATATGTTGTAATTTGTTACAATATTTTACGAGACATCTGATGATGTGGTTTATTTTTCCGGGATACCCTATTGAAATGTGCATAGGTTTGGCTTATTGTGGTTGTTTCTGTTATTATAATTGTTGCTGCAATAAAGTATCTTCAATGCATTGATTTTGAGCTCTATCCTTTAAGAGACATGTATACATATATATATACAAAAACTCAACTGTGAGTTTTTGGCTAAGACTGTTAACAGATACTATATATTTTGTAAAATTTGTTTTATAAAAGTATATATTTTATATATATATATATATATATATATATATATATATATATATATATATATATATATATATATGTATATAAACATATAAACATAATTAAGGGATCAGCAAATATTTGCTTCACCATATACCGAAGTTCAGAAATAGCAGCTAAAATACCTGAGACTCCAACAGATAGCACTACTTGTAACTCACAAAGGCAAAAACAAGAAGAAAAAACAATGAAAACAAACTATTCCGAAGTTAATCGCAGACGCGTTACTGGATTATGAGTGATAAATACTCAATTTCCTTCATCAATACGATATTCCAGTAGTAAATTCGGGGCTTGGTAAAAATTATTAATTGTTGATTTATTAATAAATTAATAAATTGATAAACCTTTACCCTTTTAATTTGTAATAATATATATATATATATTCCGTTGGCAACTAGGTTCCCGCCGCTCTTTTAAATTTTGGAATTTATTGCGTTTTCAAATTTTGGAGTCTATTTTTTTCCAGAATTCTATTTTTGAATCGAGGCCGCCAAAGCTGCTCGCGACATTTGTGCTGTGTATGGGGAGGGTGCTATAGTTGAAAGAACCACTCGTGATTGGTATGCCAAGTTCAAAAATGGAAATGTTGACCTCAAAGACGTACCTCGTTCTGGACGTTGATTTCAATGAAGAGCGATTAAACCAACATTTGCACGAAAATTCTCGTCAAACGACAAGGAAACTGGCAGAGAAAATGAAAATGCTCCGACACTTCTATAGAGAAGCATTTTCACTCGATGGGAAAGGTTCGGAAGTATGGAGCATGGGTTCCGCATACTTTAAGTAACATCAACTAACGACAATATCCGCTGGTTTACTTGCTCGACACCGCTCAACTCATGCACACAGGCATCGATTCCTTTGCCGAATTGTTACTAGCTACGAAAAATGGTGCCTGCACATTAATATGAAGCAGCGTTAGGAATGGCTTAGCCCCGGTAAACAAGCGACACCTCGAAACAAGATCTTCATCTGCGTAAAACGATGTTGTGCCTATAGTGGGACTGGCAAGGGATTATCCATTAGGAATTGCTTGAACGGAACCAAACGGTCAACGCGGAACTCTATGTTCAACAGATGGAACGACTCAACACGGTTATGCAAGAGAAAAGACCTAACCGGCAGCATGGAGTTCATCTGCTGCACGACAACTCCCACCTGATATCACCAATAGGACCAAGGACGCCATTGAAACGCATGGCTGGGATGTTCGCCACACCCGCCGTGACTACATTATTGATTAATTAGTTGTTATTTTTTGTTAAACCTTTTAAGAGATTTAAATTTATCTTAGCTTCAATGATAGAAGAAAGCAGGAAGAATTTCATCGTATTGGTCCCTTGCAACAAAAGTTTGTATCAAAGACATTGTGAGGTAAAATATCTTGAAAAAATATATGACAAAAAATTATCAAAGACACCGCTAATTGACATAGTTGACACATTATTAATTAGCATAATACCATAGCCTGGAAAAACATGGATACATGGGAAAATGGGAGCAAGAGAAATACTATTCTTAAGTTTATAAACTGGAGAAGTACAGGACAAGTTATTACACTTGGAAAAGATCAGGACAAGTTATTACATCTGGTAAAGTACAGAACAAGAACATTTTTACATACAACATTGCAGCCAAGGATAACATTTGAATATTAAGAACTATTTTATTTTAATTTAGAAAGTAGCATTATAATTAAAAAAAGGTACCATCATTTAGTTAAAATGTTCACACCCTAGAATACTTTAAAAATGCAAGCCAGAAGCGTCAAAATAGTTTAAGTATTATAAGTAGAATAGTATATATGGTACACAAATCCATTATACAAAATATAGGAATTGTCAAGGCTAAAAATGTGAAAATTTGGCAACAATTTAGACAATAATTAAAGCAAATGTTGTTGTGAATTGGTTGTTATAGGTAGATTTTTATTGTAATATAAAACTATTTTTTGTACGATTCTATGTATTGTACTAACTAATGAGGTACTACTATTATTTTTTATAACTTATTTTCAAATTTCTAATTATTAATTGATTATTAAAAAAATGAATTGTTTTAAGTTCAAAAAAGTTATATTTAATTTTTAATAGAAGTAACATGTAATAATATAGAAGCAATAACTTGTAGTAAATGTTTTACTTTTAATAAAATCTAATATTTTCTAAATCTAAATACTTTGATTATTTTTTTTTCCTTTGCTGCAATATTTTAGGTAAACATTTTCTTGTTCTGTACTTTTACAAGTTGTAGTAACTTGTCCTGAACTTTTCGAAGTGTAATAACTTTTTCTATACTTCTCCAGGTTTATAGTGTTAAGAATATTATTTCTCTTGATCGCATATTTCCATGCAATCTGTATATATATAATATATATATATATATATATATATATATATATATGTTCGCCTTGTATGTGTGAAAAACAGTTGTTATATAACCCTTTATTCAGTAACCAACTCAGATAGATTGAACTTGGAAGCACTATTTGTCAAGATTCTAATTTTCTCTTTATTTCTGGTAAGATTTCTGTGAGATTTCAGTATTGTACAAGGTTGTCTCAAAATTCTCAATTATTTATGTGCCAAATGTTGTCACATTTCCTCAATTCACTAACCCTCGCTTGAACCGTATTGTCGTTATATTGATGATTCATTCTGTCAACAAATATCTCGACAGAGAGAAACTTTATAGCTTCATCCCTTATAAAATGGAAATCACTCTTTCAATAGCACTTGTCATCTGAAACAACTTTCTGATTGTTTATCTGCCCCCCCTCTCTCTCTCTCTCCCTCTCTAGATATCTCTCTCTCCCTCTCTCTATCTCTCTCTCTCTCACACACACGGACATACACACACCTGTCCACCATTTGAACTCCGTTCACTGAAATCCCACTGTTTCCTTCTCTTATCGCGATTATTTTCTGGTTCTGTCTTCAAATTCACTGGCAATAGAGCATTGAGTTGAATCAGAATATATCTAATGAAATTTATCGATCACTAGTGAATATCGAAATTCAGACGACAAGGCCATTGAAGAAATCACATTTTTTTCTAAAAAATAAACACATGGTTTCTGACAGGATAGAAGTTTCCTTCACCTTTAGCAAGACAATCTTCCAGCTTACATTCAAGTTCTGATTTCTAACATAATAACCATTGACGTTATAGTTCAAATAGTTTTCCTGATCGAATAAAAAATGTTGATTACATCCTCCTACAGAGCTACATGCATTATGCTTGGATTGCTGGATATTGATGCCAACTGGAATGCAAGACAACATCCTTATATGAAAGATACTCCCTGTATTATATTCAGTCATTAAATTTCAGTTTTTTTCTTTTATCTCTAAAACAATATCTTTATAAGAAAGCATTTTTCTTTATTTCTG
>NC_142932.1:58605538-58613038 GCF_046866305.1 Octopus bimaculoides | reverse complement strand
ACGCATATATATATATATATATATATACATATATACGCATATATATATATATATATATATATACACACATATATATATATACATATATATATATATATATATATATATATATATATATATACATATATACATATATATATATATATATATATATATATATATATATATATATATATATATATATATATATATATATATATATATATATATATATATATATATATATATATATATATATATATATATATATATATATATATATATATATATATATATATATATATATATATATATATATATATATATATATATATATATATATATATATATATATATATATATATATGCATATATATATACAGAGCCGTCGCATGACTTTTAGAGGCCCCCTGCAACTTTTTTGTTTCGAGGCCGCATCTCTTCAATCACAATACATAATCTTCGCACCTTTATTATCTGTAGAAGAACAAACATAGTATCTTACATATCGTTGTATTTGAGAATTATCACAGCAAACTCTGCCCTAATAATTCTAAAATACAACACGTGAAAAAACAAATGGTATATTTTTTCTACCCCTCTCTACATAGATATATACACATACAAACTCCCGTTAGCGTGTGTGCGTACGAATGCGCACACTTTGTTTATGGTACAGAAACAATTTTGTCTGCAGCTTTTATTGCTTTAGGAGGTTGCAGGCCAATGTTCTGGGTACAAAGTAATCATCTTTTGAACGTCAAATGACACCGCCAAATATATATATGTGTCTATATATATATATACACATACATATATATATATATATATGTGTGTGTGTGTGTGCGTGTGTGTGTGTGTGTGTGCGTGTGTGCGTGTGTGTGCGTGTTTCTATATGAGTCAGAGGTTAAGCATCCATCTAAGGGATGATAAATATCCAACATACTACTGGATGTATACACATATTTATATTCAAGTGCTTACTATTGCAAGGCAGTATCGCAATTGAATGACACGTATGACAGAACTTATAAGGCAAATAAGAAAATGGAGAGGATAATCAATCGACAGACATCAGCCCGTAACATTCCTTTGAATCTATTTATTGATTACAATCATATGTATAAGAAATCAAAATAAACAAATAAGATAACAAATAAACAAATAAATAGATAAATAAAAATAAATAAATGAATAAGAATAAATTAGTGAAAATGCTAAACTCCTACAGCTGTATCTACTATGGGGTTGTCCATTTTGGCAAGTTTTCCTCATCATGCCGATAATATAAAGGGATTGTAGAAAGGTTGAACAAACATTGGACAAGTGATGGACAATGATTGAGACCCAAAGATTCTTAATAATAATAATAATAAAAATAATAATAATAATAATAAAAATAATAAAAATAATAATAATAAAAATAAAAATAATAATAATAATAATAATAATAATAATAATAATAATAATAATAATAATAATAATAATAACACATGCCAGCAATGCATAAAAAGCTGGCAGAAGACTTTAAAAACATAATAGCAGATCCAGAGACAATGCCTGAATGGCTCACAAAAGGGAAAACCATCTTAATCCCCAAATCCACGGAAACGGAGAAACCACAAAACTATAGACCTATAACCTGTCTCCCTACGATCTACAAAGCCTTTACTGCAATAATATCGCAGAGTTTGAGTAAACACCTGGAAAATAACAACCTGTTTCCAGAAGAGCAGAAGGGATGCTGCAGGGACTCATACGGCTGTAAAGATCAATTATTGATCAATAAAGCCATAACTGAAGACAGCCGCAGAAAGAAGAAAGGCCTCAGTATGGCCTGGGTGGACTACCAAAAGGCTTTCGACAGTGTTCCCCACACGTGGATTCTGGAAACACTAGCCATAAACAAGGTGGCACCAATTATCATAAAATACATAGAGCACTCAATGGACAAATGGCAGACAGTGCTACAGCTCCAAACAAAAGAGGGACTTGTGAAAACGAAAGCCATCCCCATTAGAAGAGGAATATTCCATGGAGACACGCTCTCTCCACTCCTGTTCTGCCTGGCACTCACACCTTTAACATAATTGCTAAATAGAACTGGATGCGGTTACAAATGCTATGGAAAAACAGTCAGCCACCTTCTATATATGGATGACCTAAAATTATATGCAAAAAACGACAAAGAGCTAGAAACACTACTACAGACAGTACACGGCTTTACCAAGGAAATAGAAATGAAATTCGGATTAGAAAAATGTGCCAAAGCAACCCTGAAAAGAGGAAAATTAGTTAAAAGTAGCAATATAACACTAGATAAAGCCAATGAAATAAGAGAACTAGACGAAAGCCAACCATATAAGTATTTAGGAGTCAATGAACTAGATAGGATACAACATACACAAATGAAAGAAAAAATAAAGAAAGAGTACTATAGACGAGTTAGATCAATACTAAAAACAGAGCTCAATGCTAAAAACAAGATAATGGGTATCAACACTTTAGCTGTCCCAGTTATAAGCTACAGCTACAGCATCCTTAACTGGACACTAAACGAACTATGTAAAATAGACAGGAAAACAAGAAAAATAATGACAGGATATAGGATGCACCACCCAAAATCTGACATAGAAAGGCTATATATACAACGCACAGAAGGTGGCAGGGGTCTTATACAGCTAGAAAACTATTATAAAATAACCACTATAGGACTTCAAATATACCTACTCCAGAAGCAAGGGAAACCAATACAAATAGCCACAAAACACGAGCAAAACAAAAAACTGTTTTCAGTATTTAAGGAAGCTGACAAATACAAACAAGAAATCAATCTAACTAACAAATACGAAGAAGAAGAAGAAGAAACAACAAAAGCTATAAAACAAATGAAATCCAAACTAAAACTAGAACAGCAACGGACCATGATAAAACGATGGCAAGAAAAGCCCCTACATTGTAAATACTGGGCTAAACTAAATGCGAAAGAAATAGACAGAGAAAAATCCCAGCAATGGCTGAGAAGCTCAGGACTCAAAGCAGAGACTGAAGGATTTTTAATTGCTGCACAAGACCAAAGCCTCCCCACCAGAAATTACCAAAAACACTTAATGAAAAGAAATATAACAAGTAACTGTAGAATATGTGGAGATCGACAAGAAACAATAAATCATATTATCTCTGGCTGCCCAGTCCTGGCTAAGAAGGAATATATCCACAGACACGACAGAGCTGGGACCTATATACCCTGGAAGCTATGCCAACATTATGGAATAACAACAGAAAAAAGATGGTATAAACACACGCCAGAAAAGGTCACAGAAAACGAGAAAGCAACCATACTCTGGGATATGCCAATACACACAGATAGAGAAATTAAGGCAAATAGACCAGATATAGTTGTCAAAGATCATGAAGAAAAAAATGCTTTCTAATTGATGTATCAATACCAGCAGATGACAACGTTTCTCTAAAAGAAATGGAAAAACTTTCAAAATACAAAGACCTGGAAATAGAGATAACTCGAATGTGGAATCTAAAAACAGAAACAATTCCTATCATAGTAGGTGCCTTAGGTATAATAAAAAAATATTCAGACAAATACATAACACAAATAGCAGGACTTACAAATATATATAACATACAGAAAATTGCACTACTGGGTACTGCACACATCCTACGCAAAACACTTTCAATACAGTAAACATAAGAGCACCACAGCAAACCACAGCACATACCCAATGCGCACAGTAGTGAAGTGAAAGCACGGTAGTGAAGTGAAAGCACGTTATAAAAATAAAACTACTGAATAATCATAATAATAATAATAATAATAATAATAATAATAATAATAATAATAATAATAATAATAATAATAATTATAATAATAATAATATTATTATTATTATCATTATTATTATCATTATTATTATTAAAATTTCAATACAGTAAACATAAGAGCACCTCAGCAAACCACAGCACAGATCTGCGCTCGGTAGTGAAGTGAAAGCACGTAATAAAAATAAAACTTCTGAACAATAATAATAATAATAATAACAACTACCAGGCCAACATATTAAAGAACGGCAGCTCCCCATTATGTCGTATATGCCAACAATAAAATGAGACCATCGATCATGTTGTCTCCATGTGCAGTCTGGTTGCGCCTACAGAGTATCTCAACAGGCATGATAGAGCTGCACAATATATTCACTGGGTAATATGCAAAAACCTGGACTTGCCCCATGATAAAAACTGGTGCGAACCCAAACCATCCCCAGTACTTGAAAATGATCATATCGCACTCCTCTGGAACTTCACCATTCAAACTGACAGAAAGATAAATGCAAATAGGCTAGACATCATACTGAAAGACTTCAGACAAAAATCATGCCTCCTCATTGATATGACTGTCCCAATCGATATAAAAGTATCTGTCAAGACCTACCAAAAACTGAGCAAATATAAATAATCTTGAAATAGAAATTAGCAAAATGTGGAACCTGAAGACTAAAACAATACCTATTGTCATAGGTGCCCTGGGAATGACAGCGAAACGGGATGATTACTACCTAGCTCATATACCAGGAAAACCCAAAATGGCTGAAGTTCAAAAGATAGTGCTCAAGGGAACTGCCCATATCCTACGTAAAATACTGTCTATGTGATCTCAAATGTTAAAGCAAACACATAATTTTCTTATGGTTTCTTAAACATTCTCTAGAACAACACTATGTACAAATCGAAATATATGGTACCCTAGGCATAACACCTACATGAATTTCTAACTTGTTGTCTCTTGAGGTCTCTGGGTGAGACTTGGATCCAACTTGTACAAATGCAAAGCAAAAGTCAAACATAAAATAATAATAATAATAATAATAATAATAAAAATAATAATAATAATAATAATAATACCGCTCTCAAAATTGCTCAATGATGCACAGTATGGTTATAAAATATCTGATAAAAATATAAATCATCTCATTTACATGGATGATTTTAAGCTCTTTGCAAAAAATGACCAACAACTCAAAGGCCTACTAGCGATTGTTAAACAATTCAGTGATGACATCAGGATGCAATCTGGCCTTGATAAATGTGCAAAAGCTACCTTTATCAAAGGAAAAATGACAAATACATCTAATGTGAACCTTGACCAGCAAAATGTCATAAAAGAGTTAGAACCAGCGGAGAGCTACAAATACCTAGGGGTAATTGAAGGGGTCAACATCAAGCATTCAGTGATGAGGGAAAGGATCATAAGAGAATGTTATCGCAGGGTGAGAGCAATACTGAAGACAGAGCAGAACGCGAGAAACAGGATCGAAGCGATCAATGCTCTAGCCATACCAGTCGTGACTTACAGTTTCAATATCGTTAACTGGTCAATTACTGAAATATGTTATGTTGACAGAAAAATACGAAAACTGTTGACAATGCATAGAATGCACCACCCTAAGGCAGATATAGAACGTCTTTATCTACCAAGAAAAGAGGGAGGCCGAGGACTTCTACAGCTGGCATTATCAATGAAGGTAGCCACAATTGGCCTAGACACCTATCTGAAAAACTCTGAGGACTGGATGCTAAAACTTCTCTTAAAACATGAAAGCAAGAAAGCATCTTACTCAGTAACAAAACAGGCAAAGGACTATCTAAGTGAATTCGAATTGCAACAAACTCAAGAATTAGACGAACTAGAAACACCTGCAGAAAAAGCTAAGCGCTTGAATACCCGTGCCAAAATTGCTGCCTTAGATATTATGACTGAAAAATGGCATGGAAAACCTCTCAATGGCAAATACACAAAGAGAGCGAATAATGCAGATAGACATCATACTGAAAGACTTCAGACAAAAATCATGCCTCCTCATTGATATGACTGTCCCAATCGATATAAACGTATCTGTCAAGACCTACCAAAAACTGAGCAAATATAAATATCTTGAAATAGAAATTAGCAAAATGTGGAATCTGAAGACGAAAACAATACCTATTGTCATAGGTGCCCTGGGAATGACAGCGAAACGGGCTGATTACTACCTAGCTCAGATACCAGGAAACCCCAAAATGGCTGAAGTTCAAAAGATAGTGCTCATGGGAACTGCCCAAATCCTACGTAAAATACTATCTATGTGATCTCAAATTTTAACGCAAACACATAATTTTCTTATGGTTTCTCAAACATTCACTTGAACAAAACTGTACAAATCCAAATATATGGTACCCTAGGTATAACACCTACATGGATTTCTAACTTGTTGTCTCTTGAGGTCTCTGGGTGAGACCTGGATCCAACTTGTACAAATGTAGAAACAAAAGTCAAACATAATATAATAATAATAATAATAATAATAATAATAATAATAATAATAATAATAATAATAATAAGAAGAAGAAGAAGAAGAAGAAGAAGAAGAAGAAGAAGAAGAAGAAGAAGAAGAAGAAGAAGAAGAAGAAGAAGAAGAAGAAGAAGAAGAAGTAGAAGATGAAGAATATCAAACATAACAATAGTAATTATATTCTACCAAATAATACCCCCAATATACACTCTAATAATAGTTATAATTGCAAGAAAATAGAAATAGTAATAATTGCAATAGAAAAGAAATAAGTTACCAATGTGTAGTAAGTAGTCAATCGAGTAATAAGGTATATGTGGGGGCCACCCCAAACCGTATGAAACGTACACTGAATTACCATCTGTATACCTTCAGAAACAAGAATAGGAAGAATTCTAGTGGTTTGAGTAATTATATGTGGAACCTTAAAAATAAGGGTATTAGTTATGACCTCCTTTCGAAAATTTTAGCCTCAGCTCCTGCGTATTATTTAAAGAATAAGTAATGTGACGTTCTATTTATATTAAAGGCCAACCTCCCTCTACTGAACAATGAAAAAGAAAGTAAGAAATTATGCCTTCATAAGACTAAATTCACCTTCTCTAAATATCATTAATATTAACTGTTTTTAATGCTAGTGCCACCTTTGATAATAACATTGTTTTTTCCTAATCTGAGTATTATATATTGAATGCCATCCTTTTCTAATAGATGTGTAAGACACCATTCACTATATATCTTATATGGTATTTTCTTTATAAATAAATATACATCTAACTAGCATATATATAATCATATCAGTTTTTCCTTGGGATATTACTCTATATATTTCTAATCATTTATTTTGAAGTCCTTATTTTTAAGCACTTATTTTAAGAATTTATCCGTGAGTATTGATCCATATACCTATTTGTATTTAGTGTTTGTATATGTAGATGTAGTCAAGTACATCTTATGACAATATACTCTATAATTCTAACCTTTCATCTCTACCTTAGCCAGAATAACTGCCATTGTAATTATAATTAATTCAATAAATTTATAATTCTATGACTTAAAAAATTTATAGAATTGTAATACCACACAGGTTCATTATCTTCTCTGAGATCTACCTCTATCCTAACATGAGTACATTCTGTTTCTCTCTATAATAGAAAATAACCTACACCTTATTTTA
>NC_142932.1:58583038-58600538 GCF_046866305.1 Octopus bimaculoides | reverse complement strand
TTTGTGATTTAAAAAAAAATTCCTCTTTTCCTCTTTTCTTTTCAATAGAAGACATGGTAAAGCAAACTCAAGATCTTTTTGAAGAAAGGTGTTTAGCAAAAGAAGACTTTAGTTAGATTATTCAAGCATTCAGTTAGTAATATATTGGCAAACACACACACACAAGCGTGCATATACACATACATATGAACATATGTTTGCGTGTATGTGATGCACAACCTCGGACACACACACAGATGCACACACATGCAGTCACACACTTATGTATCATGTGAATTTTGTATATGTGTGTACATCAGTTTGTTTTCATTGACAGCATGAATCAACGTTCTGCTATTGAAAAATACCCGGATATTCTTTATATTGGTCTTGTCATTGAATGTTTTAATTAGTCAAATCCAGTGTGTTACTGTCAGAACTCGCACCCGCATAGCTTTAACTCTATTCACTGAAATAAACACATGTATATATTTCTATGTTGTATCATTTCTCCACATATATAGTCATACCAGATGTGTGTGTGGCGGATGTACATACACACACACACGCTCACACACACAAACTCACACACACACAAACACATGCACACACATATATATATATATCAAGGCTGATCTTCATACATATACTATATTTACTGCACGTACCTTCTTTCGCACAAGCAAACTGATATGCGCACGTGTATTTATGCACACTGTCGCGTATGCATTTCACACAAAAGAAACGGGTTCCCATTTACAAATATAAAAAAAGAAGAGAAAATGTTCAAGTGACACACAAATATCATAAGCAACATTTTTACAATGGAAGAGAAACTCAAATGTCATGCAAGAAGACATACTGTGAGAAATTGAGAACCGAGTAGGAAAGAAAATTAGTTTCATGACGCATATCTAAATGAAATCAATAACACTGAATAGAACTTGCAAAGGAATCTCGAATAGACGAGTTGCTCGTTAATCTAAATTTGAAATAGAAAAAGTGAATCTATTTCAGGTGTTTTATTTTGTCTTTCAGAAGAATACAAAATGATTCAGTTGGCTTTCAATAATAGAATGCATAGCACCTGGAAAATTACAATTTGGATCCAATAATGAATGTTATTGGGAAACGAAATTCATAATGACACAGCCATGCTTGGGGTTTCAGTTTGTGTGAATGTAATGTTGTGATTGTATTATATATATATATGTATATATATATATATATAAATCAATACAGCGAAAAAGTCTCAAAAAAAAAATACAAGTCTAGTTGTGTTCATATTCTTCCCACCTTCATATAACATACTTGCAAAAAATATAAAATAAACTCTTTCATCACAACTATGCTAGTGCGCACATACCTACTACATTAGTTCTGGATCGTCGCTGGCCTGGAACTAAAATTCAAAACAGACATTATGAAGTCTAAACGGATAAACTGTACCTGTTTTCATGTGCGGCTCTAATAGATTGTGAGATTTAAATCTCCACGTGGTAATGGTTTGTCTTTTGTGTAATCCACCTATATCGAAGCAATCGGATATTTCCCTGTAATGGTTTTGCAATAAGTCAAAATATCTATACACTTTCCTCTACATTTCTCCGCATTAGTCTTTCAGACATTTAAATATTTCCATGCTGTGTTATTTCTGATGTGACTCTGCAATATAAAAATAATATCAACGCAGCTTCTTTTTTATTACAGTGCTTCTCTTATATGAACAACATTTAGAATTGGTACAAATCTGATACTCATTTCTCACTTTACTCTTACCCGAGTATAGATTGTTGGTCGTGTCTAAAGCAATTATGTGGTTGTTTGTTGTTACCTAGGTTATTCTACTGTAGGTAGTGAGGTGAAAAATATTATTTAGATAAATTATTCCGGCTATTCCCAAACTCATTCCCAAAGTTCATGTTATGGGCTGCAATGTGGCTAAGAAAACGTCGCATTTTCTCCAATACCTGATCAATTACTCAATGCCTGTATCCTTTGAAGATAATGTACAGTCAAATTGGATAATTGACTTAGATCAAATATCATCATTGCTGTTTCCGCATTCTCTAACAACATGCTTAAGAGAACAACGTTTGCATTCTTCGACAATATGTGGCTGAGTACGAATTGTGGAATCTTTGATTGTATGTGTGTGCTTCTGTATGTTTGTAACAACGTCAGGAAGAAGCAAAATATGGGATATTAACGAATCCACCATCACCATCACCAACAACAAGAAAAATAATTCCACCTCCACCACCACCAATAGCAAGAGTATCAATAGATCCATCATCGCCACCACTAACGACCACAATCATAGCAGCGGCAGAATCATTTCCATACATAATGAGGCAATATTTTACGCATAAAATTATTGACATGCCGTTTACAGGGATCTGGCGGTGGCAGTATAAACACTGCTCAATACAGACAAACTAGCGGGTAATGCCGCATGTCAATAAAGATGGAATCTGCAAAAAACACTAACTTACAAAAGCGGTAATAGCAAAACAGGAAAAATAGAGAATCCAACTGCTGCACAGACAGGTGAATGCCAGAAAGATGTCTACGTTGTGATACGGTATATGAGAAACCAATAGAAAATCTTATTCCGATGCGCTACTTAGAAAAGCATATTTTAATTCCCCCCTACTGAATAAATGAGCCAATAAAGTGATCATTTCCAGCATGCCACCATATTGAATATACCGTATTTCGGGAGAATACCAGAGGAATTTGATATTCTCAACGTACTATTGAACTCATAAGAGGGTTGGTCTATAATGAAGTTGGTGGTGTAAATGCTGCTCACAGACAAAAAAAAAAAAAAAATCCAGAAAATCTTTGACACCATTTTTGTGAAGGCATGGAGACCATAAAAGTTGCGGCAGATGGCAGAAAGCTTAAAAGTTACGTCTGAAGGAATACTTTCCCTGAAAAGTTCTTTGCCCTCGCTTAAACAAACAACATCACTCTTGCCAACACCACAAACACATCAGCACCTCAACCAGCAAAAAAAGATTTAGAAAAGAGAACAACTGCATCAAAAATAAGGCAGAGTAAAAGCTTCCTGCTCTCATAACAGAGCAAGTTTCTCTCGACCTCTCTAGTTACCTATAAAAAAATCAACAACAACGATGCAAACAATGCCACATGTTTCGGTCAGATTTCACCATCTCCCACCGATTTCTTCAGAAATTACACAGAGAAATAAGAACTGGACAAAACATGGCTAAATTCTCCCCAAGAATAACACGAAAATGGAGAAGTGTTCATAGCATCATCACAAAGGCACGATAAAAGAACATAAATATCATAATAATGTATATCATTGTGAGGATGATGAATTAAGTCATCATGATGATGATGGTGGTGGTGGTGGTGGTGGTGGTGTTGGCGGCGGCGGTGGCGGCGGCGGTGGCGGCGGCGGTGGCGGCGGCGGTGGCGGTGGTGGTGGTGGCCAGCAGTGTTGTGGTCGTGGTGATGTGTTCACGGTCATGGCAATTGTGAGACTGTTCTTGTTTGGTTCTTTTTCTTGTTGATAGTAGGATGCAATTTCAGTGTGGTCTTTTATTTCTATAAAGGTGAACATGCCATAAAAGAAACAAACATTCGCACTGGATCTTCTTGATGAAGATGACAAAGCGTAAGACGAAATAGATGATTACATTTGAATAAAATATAAGGGATTTGGGTTCTATCTGAAACACATCAAGCAAAAGTATAGAAACATTTCCATTGGCTTCTATTGATGGCGTGTTGTTTGTGTTGATAGAATAGTGGTTATAATGATCCTACTATAATGATATTATGATTAGGAACCCTCAGTATAGGATCAAAAGCGTTCTAGTCTATAATACAACATACATTGTTCAGCTGTATTGAAATTTAAACCTGTTGTACATTATTCAAAGTATTCCTATTTTGAAAACAGCGGTGCATCGATTGGAAGAGATTTGACTGCAGTTTTAGTAAATTGAAGACCACTCTCAGGCTTCTTTATAGGTACGTTTGTTGATTTATTCATTGTGTTGTCGGTGATTGAGATGATAAAAGTAGAAATGGTATTTTTATGTTGGTGTGGTGGACAGGAAGATGGCAGGAATCGAGTTTATATTTTATCATTAATCTTTTAAAACAAAAATATCATTTATCATTTACAGTTCATCAGAAAATCTTATTTCCTGTTTATCTTACTAGATAAATTCTATTTATTATTTTTCGACAGATAAATGTTAATTTATTGCTCAAGAAATACAATTTCTCTTTTATTATAGTAAGTAAACATTGTTTACCATATTTTACGAGTGGCATAAAGTTTGCGGTAGACTTGATTCAATCTAATCGTGTAACACAGAATTGATTCACGTGAAGGTTAAACTTTATTTATTTGTTTATTTATTTAATAGAAAGGAGCTGTTTTCATGACTTTTGTATTCTCTGTAGACTGGTTACCTCGGTGCAGTGGATATCTGTTTTAACCACTTAGAAGTTGACTACGGAAGGAAAACGTATGGAAGCAGGGCATTCCAAAGATTGGTTATACTGGGAAATAATGATTTGGTTGTGCGGGTGTTTGTATGTTTGTGAGAATGTATTTGAATATTTGCGTATGCGTGCACATCTGTATGTATGGATATTGTCAGATCGTTCTAGCGTCTAGAAACATCAAAGCTCAGCCGATCACATACTACCAACTTAAATAAGTGAGTGCGAACAATGATATGATCGATATACTGAAACACAGGATGGTGAAGTAAGTCTGGTTTTCTTTAATCGTATGACTGCATGATGATGAATAACCTTAGGCTAAACAACAGCAACAACTTGTCTGGCTTATTACAATCTTCCTTGCTATGAGATGTGTAAAAGGAAATCAAATCCTACGACTTGTCTGGTGCTCTTAGTATGATTGGCTGGGATGAAATGATTTTTTTTTTTTTGAGAAGCGTGATGAGGTTTTCAAAAATTATATTTTATTTGAATTTCTACCGAACTATTTAAAACATTTATATATGGATACCTGAGTTCGCAACGTCAAGTTCTTTGTTAAATATAAATAGAAACAATTTAGATCTTATCAACAAAACATCAATCAATCTGAATGGGAAGTTCCTCGTTACTCTATTTCCAAAGAAGTTACTCCTAGAAAGTGTAAGAAAAGTAGAGATGGTTGGGCATTAGATCTGCAAGTATTCAGCGCAGCACACCAAAAGCCCCTCTAATCGTGGTAGAAGGCGAAGACTGTGAAGTCAATGCACCTGTGCGGTAGAGAGTAGAATGGTTTTGGTAACTGAATACTTACTAGATAAATTGACACCAGCTTGTCTTTGAATATGTTCAATATGATATATTTTTTTTTGTGTGTGTGTAATAACAGTTCAGTATCAGATATGTAAACATAATGTAATTATATTTCCCTATATATATATATATATATATATTATATATATTATTATCATTATGATTATTATTATATTATATTATATTATTATTATTATTATTATTATTATTATTATTATTATTATTATTATTATTATTATTATTATTATTATTATTATTATTATTATTATTATTATTATTAGTATTATTATTTTTATTATCATTATTATTATTATTATTATTATTATTATTATTATTATTATTATTATTATTATTATTATTATTATTATTATTATTATTATCATCATTATTATTATTATTATTATTATTATTATTATTATTATTATTATTATTATTATTATTATTATCATTATTATTATTATTATTATTATTATTATTATTATTATTATTATTATTATTATTATTATTATTATTTAGTAAGAGAGCCGTTCATGCCATCAGAGTGTCACTGGTGTAGAATATACGAAGCGCAGTATACCCATCATGACAACCCGTCTGATAAGGGTACACCAGGCACATGCATCACAACCATATATGTGCGATATTGATCTCATATCAAAATAAACAGCGGACAATCTTGCAGGTGGGGCCCAGTTAGAGTTTTCTTCGGAATGAGTTACCCATTCCATTCAAAAGTTCCCTGAATAAGGGTTGAAAAAGGATGTTGAACGAAACACCAATGTGTTCAGAGGTGAATTATCGAGACCCAAAAGAATTCATCTGAACACATGACTATAATGCTCCCCCACTACTTCTTTTCGTGAAAAGAGGTGCACATAACGTCAGCCTCTAAGGAACATGCTCAACTAGTTAAGGTCAAACAGCTGACAAACAAATCTATTGAGCAGAATATTCGCTTTAGACGATCTTCTATACTAAGACAAATCAATGTACCTGATAAAACTTCCAGTCAGTTAAGATCAGAAGCCATGAATGCCACTGTCTGGTACTGTATCGCGTCAGTTTATATTTTCTTTCTATTTGTGAGGCGAGTTGTCTTTTGCTGTATTGGTTTTTGTATTATGTGTTGTCTGTGTAATGCAATGGGTATCTAGCCTGCAGGTGTAATTTATTTCATTGGATATCAGTTGCATAGAGTGCGTCTTGTCTTCCTGAAGTGTTTTGTTTAGGTCGCATTATTGGATTGATAGTGTCTTGCGTAGGATGTAGACTGTTCCTGGCAGGGCTATGTTTTGAATAGTGAGTAGTGATGAGGATTCAGATATAGCTTCTATCTTTTTATTATATGTTTTATCATGCTCAGACTTCATGCCCCACATCTTCAGCATTTCGATTTTGAGGTCGTTGTCCTTTGACAATTTCCCCACTTATTTTTGGAAATATTTTGGTTAGAAGGGATTACAATGTCCATCAGTAAGCAGTTGGTTTTTTTTTTACCAATCCTTGATTATTATGTCTGAATTCTTGGTTGGTTGAACCGACATATCCCAGCTGACTGTGGCCTGGTCATTGTCTTGTACCATGTTTAGCACATGTTTATACCCCCTATTGTCAGCTTTAATGTTGTAATGTTGGCATGTTGTCCAGTGGATATAACTACTTACTCGGACATGTCTGTATATATATTCAGATTTAGAAAATACTGGACAGCCAGATCTAATTTGGTCAACTCTCTGACTGTGCTAGTTTCACATTCTGCATTTGTTGTCTATATACACGACGTGTTGGTCTACTGCCGTTCTTTCACGTGTCGGCGTGGTAGTAACTGATAGGTAGGCATTGATTTTGTGTTGCTATGATAAACCCTTCTGTTTCTAATTTTAAGCCAGAAGACACTTAACCATTGATGGATAAGGGCTTTTTCAACATCGCATTATAAGCTATCGTTGGGTATTTGCCATTGAGATTTTTTTTCTTGGCATTTATCGGTAAAAATATTTCAGGCAGCAGTTTTAGCATCGGCTTCCATACGCTTAGCTTTTTCTGTGTTTGTTTCCAGTTCGTCTAATTCTGGGATTTGTGGTATTTGGAAGTCATTTAGATATTCATTTGCCTGATTTGTTACTGAGTATGAAGCTTTTTGTTTTCATGCTTCAAGAAATGTTTAAAGATCCAGTCATCAGAGTTTTTCTGGTATGTTTTGAAGCCAATTGTGGCAATGTTCATTGTTAATTCAAGCTGTAAAAGTCCACAGATGCCCTCTTTTGTTGGCCGGTAACGTCGTTCTATATCTGCCTTAGGGTGGTGCATTCTATACATTGTCAACAATTTTCGTATTTTGTCTGTCAAGATTACTTATTTCAGTAATTGACCAGTTAATGATATTGAAACTGTAAGTCAGGACCGGTATGGTTAAAGTATTGATCACTTCAACCCTGTCTTTAGTATTGCCCTTACTCTACAATAACATTCTCTTCTGATCCTTTCCCTCATCACTGAATGTTTGATCCCATAACGTTCAAATACGCCTAGGTATATGTAGCTCTCCTCTGGTTCTAACTCTTTTATGACATTCTGTTGGTCAAAATTAACGTTGGATGTTACTGTCATTTTTTCTTGTGATAAAGGTAGCTTTTTTCACATTTATCGAGGCCAAGTTGCATCCTGATGTCATCACTAAATTGTTTAACAATTGCAAGTAAGCCATGTAGTTGTTGGACATTTTTTTTGTAAAAAAGCTTTACATCATCCATGTAAAAGATATGGTTTATATTTTCATCAAACATTTTATAGACATATTGTGCATCATCAGGCAATGTCGTGAGAGGTATTAAGGCTAAACAAAAGTGGAGTGGTGATAGTGAGTCACCCTGGAAAATGCCATATGAAATTGTCACATCTCCAGCATTGAGAGATTCACAGTCACCGTTCAAAATCAGTGTGGTTCACCATGTTTTCATACTTACAGGCAGGAAGTTTTGTAGAGTAGGTGCTATTTTATACATTCCCAGACATTTCTTAATCTAGCTATTTGGTAGACTATCAAAATCTTTTTGATAGTCTACTCAGGTTATTGACAAGTTATGTTGACCAAAACCACTTCAGCTAGTAGCCTTGGATTCCGTTTGGTCCCGCCACTTTCAGGTTCGGGGCAGTTTTGATGTTTGTACAATTACAGCCCTGCGTACATCCTCCTTTCGTGGAGCCTCCGGGTGATGAATTTCGGATCTTATGGATCAGTGGTTGTAGAAATCTTCTTGCTCCCACCACCACAGATATTATTCCAAAATTGGCGGCTTTACTCTGCTTTAGAAGGTACATTATCTTCTGTATCTCTTCCTCGGCTTTTAAAAAACTGCCTCTGGTTATTTGAGAATAACGTGTGTTGATGGAACTACGAATGTTTTTACCCGTACACAGTGTTTTAGTGCTTTGACAACAGTTTTGAAACCTTTTTATTCTATTGGACATTTTGGGTCACGATATGTCGTTGCACCATTTTTTTACCATTTAACATTTGCCGTTTCGACCATTCTTCTATGCCACTCAGATCTTTGCGCAAAGTTTTGATATTGCCTTCAATTTTTCGCTTCCAGCCTGATTCTTTCTGTCTGTCTGATCTTCGCTCTTTCTTTCCAACCAGTTTACCTATTAAAAGTGAAGCGAATCTGATCAAATCCTTTGTTGTTGCTAGATCGTTTGTTACATAAGTATTTCAGAATCTCATCAAACTTTTGGGTCGCATGTTTTACATTGTTACGGTCGAAGCCTCTCAAAGTCCCCGGCTTAGTCTCTGTTCTTGTAACCATTATATTCTCGAGTTTTATCCTTAGGTTTCTCTGTTCATCAGTTATATCCTCTCATAATACAGGACGGCCTTTCCCCTACTACAACTTCACCTTGCATACGCATTGACTGGTCTTCACCTACATTATCCTCTTCGAGGTTATCACCACTACGGAAGCTTTACCTGATTGTCTGAATCTGAGTTTCATTAAGAAAGCCTCTGTTCCAAATTATTCATATCTATTTCATGAGCCCATTTTCAGTAATCTGGAACATGCGCAGCTGGTTGCATTGTTTTTATAATCTCCTTCCGACAGCTTTACATTTGCCACTAGTTTTGTCTAGCAAGGCTTGTTCATGGCACTTAGTTGCTTTTTTGCTCATATCGACAGAACACTTGTTTTTACAAGCACATCGCATATTTGACTAGTAAATGGACTACGATTGGTTGGAGTCTGGTCTTCCATTCCATTGCTCTCTGAGGGATCCCTGCTCGTCGCGGGTGATCTGGTGTATTGGACATCTAGATGAATCTTCTCGTTCATGCCGTCAATTAAGTTGGAATTTTCTGTCATCATGCAAAGGTGCTAGGTGCAATTTAAAAGAGATGTAACTACTCTTTCTATCACGCCAAATGATTTCTCAGACAGTCCATTACTCACTTGTAATCTTCTTCGGTGGACAGTCTCAGCGTATGAAAACCAAGATCGTTGTTTTAGACTTACTTCTGTAACCATGGTAAGTGATTTTTATCGTTGATTTTGTCAACGGGTTCAAAATGCTACTGAGGCACATTAAAAATACCTTTAACGCGTATGGGAAAACATGAGACACACGACTTGAGGGAAGAATTTTGGCACGATTGACGTGAGATTTTGGACTGAAGAAGCTATTAGGTCTCTTATCTATTTTCTTATGGAAAGGAAGTGTTTCGCTTGTTAAACGGCCAGTCTACTGCAAGCACCGTCTGCTTGGCGTCTGATGCGCAAACAAACGCTGAAGTTGAGCCACATGCAACAATTTGTGGATGTTAAACGGTTGTTCTCTCAGTATGCCAGATACGTCTTTCCGTAACTCATCTTGGTGGAACCTAGAATGTCATCAGTTGCATAGTAGTCGAACAACTGCTGTCGTGTGTGGTTGGAGATAAGTCTATCGGCCGAGTCCTTATTGGTGATTGCTCCTCTGCGTGCTTTTAATCGGACTTTGGCACAGTGAAGGTGATATTCCCAACTGAAGAAAGAGCAACAACATTGAAAACGAACAATCGTCAATAATTCCTACATACCTCGGTCGGAGTTGGTTAAAATAAAGGCCTCATAGGCACCAATATAAGTGGACATCCAAGTGCGCAAAATAAGATAGTAAATTTGGTCAGGCATGGCATTGGAATTATTGATACAGGCGGATTAGGTGTACTGTAGCCATCCCTGATCTGACCAGACTCCCTTATTGTTTGTACACAGGTATTCCTAGTTGTCGAGGTCGAATGCATAGATGCGAGATTTGTGGAAAGAGATATCGCCTAAAGAACGTTTCCCCTATGCAAAAAAGAAAGCTCTCGCTGCTGCAGATATCTGTGGCACAACAGTACAAGCAGGAAAACAAACAACGAAGATAAAAATGCAACAACTCAAACAACATCAGTGCCAAGCGCAGCAACATCTAAAACATCAGCATCAGAAGAAAGAGGGTGGGAAAGGGAGGTGCAGCCTCCCATTATGCTTGCTGAATGGTGGTGAAGGTGGAGTGCAGAAGATGGTCCGTGTAAATGGGCCTAATATGAGAATACGTCTGCAACAAGGAGGAGATGTGGAAGAAGTTTTATGGTTAAGTATAGGTGGAATTTTATTGTTTATATTTTGTTGCAAATTATTGTAGTTTTATTGTATATACGTATTGTTGCACTAAACCCCACTCAAAGCTTTTATTGTATCCTCGATTTTTGTTAAATTATGATTATTATTATTATTATTATTATTATTATTATTATTATTACTATTATTATTATTATTATTATTATTATCATCATCATCATCAATTCCAATCACTTTCATTCTTTAAAGTAGCATTTCGAGTGTCATGCCAACGAATTATTACAGGAATAATTGTTGTCTTGCTCTTCCACAATCTCCTCAGCACTGGGTAGATCCTGTCTTTCTCATGTTTTTAGCGGTCTTTGGTATCGACTTTGAAATCATAGGAAATTCCAGTACTGATGATCATACGCTGTTTATTCTTACTATAATGATACCTTCCCTTCTTACTTTAACAGTGTGGTAAATCTTTATGGGGAAATTCCTCAAGATCGTGTAATTATCACTTCCTCTCACAAAATCTGCTTCGTGTTCATACCATGTTTCTGCCGTTTTGAAACTACAAACTCCGCTAACGTCCCGATGCACTCTTCTACGCACACAGTCATGTCTACGCTTATACGCCTTTCGTATTAGTATACTGCACTCACTCAAAGGTGGTCGATACTTTCATCTCCATTATTGAAGATTTTACATTTGCTGTCTGATTGACTTTTGTTGATATCTGTCCTTCTCGGAATTGTTCTAAGGGCATGTGCGCAAACGGACACAATTAGCATTTCTGTCTGGTATTTGAAGTTCCCCAACGTAAACCAAAGCATGCAAAATTCTCGATTTGTTGCATGAATTGTCCACGGAATTCCATTTCTTGGTATTTATATTATATTATATTATATTAGTAGCAGCATAGCCCGGCGCTGTCCGGAATTAAGCTAGGATTATTAAGTGATCAAGTGCTTTATTTCAAACCAAAATAAGTAACATCCACATGAGCTTTGAGCGAAATCCGTTGAAATCGGTTAGACTGAAATGGTCAGCTGGCAGTGTGATTGGAAAATCCCATAAGGAATCAGTTTATTGGTTATTTCCACTCATTGACTGTTTTTTTTTTTTAAGTTGCATTAGAGATCTGCATAGGAGAAGGTTGATCTGAAGGTTTGCATTGGGGATCTGGATTGGAATAACTTAGGAAAACAGCCTTAAGCAAACAGCCTTAACCAAAATATAAGGGGCCTGTCCTTTCTAGGTTAACACTAACCCTAACCCTAAATCCTAACCCTAACACCAACCCTAATCCTAATCCTAACCCTAACACTAACCCTAACACTAACCTTAACCTTAACCCTAATCCTAACCGTAAAACCCTAACCCTAACCGTAAAACCCTAACCCTAACCGTAACACCCTAGTGGAAATCGTGCGGGTGTTAATCTGAAAAATTACCAAACCCTTTTTGTGGTCCGAAAAACGGGTTGGGTGGGCTGGGGGTGACTGACAAATTGTTACATACCTCTTTGTTTCATAGTTGTTGTGAAATATAAACAAAACTCTTTCGCTCCCAAAGTAGTATATGTCCGTGTGTGTGTGAGAGTGAGAGGGGGGAGAAAGATGAACGATTTAGAATAGATAAATGATCTGTCTCCCTCTCCCACTTTTTCGTTGCTTTTTTTCTTTTTTTGGTAGACGCTGGCAAACAAACTCTGTCTTGGTTACAAAAGTTTTCTTTGCTTAGACGCTTTTTTTCTCCCTCTCCCACTTTTTTTGTTAGACGCTAGAAAACACTCTGTAACTCCCACTGTCACAAACACACCATTTCTCTCTCTCTCTCTTTCTCTTTGATGCACGTACGCATGTCAACAAACTTGGTAGAAGTTATGGTTGAGAATCGATTTTTACAGCTATACGCGGGTGCCTGTGAGAGAAAAAGTTGACGAAATGCAGATAGGATCATGACGAATCTCCTAAAATTGGTGCGACATGCGTACTAATTTGTGGACCTGTATAAACTATATTCACGTACACACACACACACACACGCACACACACACACATACACACACACACACACAACTTGCCTAATATATATATGGATATTATATTATATTTTTCTTTCTTTTCAGCTGTCTGGCTACCGAATGCATTCTTGTGCTGTACAAAATAATTTTTCAGAACCAGTATCGCAGACTAACAATGTCTTCTGCGTTTAGTAATCCTCTGCCACCTTCCTTATAGGTAGGCAGGGTAAGTTGGAAATACTTCAAGGGTGGAGTTCGTTGTGCACTGTGAGCAGCTTTGTACATTTCAGAATATCTTAATACGGGCATAACGTATGTATTTTCCGCTTTGAGGATACTTCCTCCATTTATCTATTTTTTCAGAGCACCTGCCTATTTATCAACGTGTAATCTTTAGTGACTTTTCCTTTCATTTCCCTTTCGATCATCCTACCTACCTGCAGCACTCCTAGATTTTTCTATCCCTCGTAAATCCACAGCGATCTAATCTTGTGATAATGTTGTGCCATAAGAACATACCTTCCGGCCTGTCTTCATAAATACTCCTACACACTTATCTACTCCAAACTCCGTACCAGTATCTTCATCTAAAACTCTCACAGTTTGGATCAGAGACTTCAGGTGTGTTTCAGGTTTTGTATATAGCTTCAGGATATCCACAGTGTGTAGGTGATTTATTTTCATCTTAGTTTTGTTCAACTCAAGGACAGACCTGAATTTTCCCAGTATACTTATCAGAGGGACTAGCACAATGAGAAAAAGTAACGGAGAGCGAATCACCTTGGAAAATGCCGCTGCATATTTTCTTCCGACATCCGTTTTCCTTCTGTGGCAATAAATTATCCTTTACCCCTAAATTGTACACTTCATGTGCTATGAAACAATTTACTGGTTTCCAGAGTAACAGTAAATAAGTAATAAGTCTATAATTGTTGACTTCCCCTCTGTTTTCTTTGTCCTTCATCACCACTATCTTGTTTGCCAACATGTTGGTGCTCCATGTTGGCTTAGAATCGTAATTGATACAATAAGTGTTTCACAAATACTGATGAGTATGGATACAAAATATAGAGTCTCAAAGGAAATTAGGAAGTCTTAAGGATCAGGAAGGTACATCTGATCAACAATACTAATTAATATATGTACAAAAATAGATTCAAAATAGAGAGCAAAACCATTTCAAAATAACGGAGGTCAATAAGAAAGAATATCTAAACCAGAAAACTATTAGTAAATTAGGAAGGCACGAAAAATATGAGTAGACGATACATTCCTTTAAGAAGGAGACTGATGGTAATCCAACTGGCCCTAATTGGTGTACACAAGATAAAATTATAACGGGAATAAAAAAAAAAAAACATTTATATAATTTTTGAGAAAAGTGACTAAAGTTAACATCGCAAGGGCATATTCTATTACTATCAAACACATGATAAACGATATTAGGAGTATGAAAACATAGGACTCGGAATAGACGTTAGATCGTCATTATTTTGTATTTAATCAAAATAGTGCTATCCTCTAAAGAAAGCATAAACAATACAATGTAGTGAACTCACCGCACTTAATGTGAATGTTATCTTATCAATCATCCTCTTGTATTGTTCTGAATTGAAAATGTTGAAATCATCGTTTCCTTTGTTTCTATATTTGTTCTATCAACAACGCCCAAAAGTTGGTGAGGAATTCTGACCTTTTTGTCAACTTCGATTTTTGTTTGTTTAGTATGTGTGTGGCAGTTCATTTATTCTTTTGGTTATCTGTAACGAATCACAAGTAACACCTCAAAATCTAATGGAATCTTTTCAATCGTGTAAAATGGTAAATGTCTTCAGGTTAATACGTAACGCCAACAGAAAGATAAACGTAGCACCTGAATAAGCATTCACATTGTAATGGAGGTTAAAAACTTTATGGTCATGGATATTAAGAATAAACTTAAATAGTATCTTATGAATATGAAAAATTCTTAACTAATGAACACGTGGTTTGCAGAAACATGCTGCGATGCATTAATAAACAACATGGTTTCCATCTGCAAATTATTTTCCTATTAAATATATATATGTGTATGTGTGTGTATGTGTATGTATATATGTAATATATGTACGTATATATGTAAGCATACATGTATGTATACATATATATATAGATACATATACACATACATATGTGTGTGTGTGTGTGTGTAGTAACACAAAAGAAAGAAGTTCGATCATCGCAACGTGCTGAGTTGTAAAACAATCAATATATATATAAAATAAAAGGAAAATACACATTGTTTACATAGCTTTTAATATATAGTTTTATATACTTTATAGGGTTTGTCGACCGGTTTCGCTCACGCTAAACATGACATTGAAATTATTGTAATTTCGTACTTTGTTAAGAACGTTTTAGTCCATGTTGCGTGTGGAGAAGTTTATGAGTGTATTATTCAGCAGGTAGAAGAATTTAAGGAGAGTTAATTGGTGATCGTTATTATTGGGGACAAGGGTTAAGTATTCGTATTTTGGGGAGGGTATATATAAATATACACAAAAAACTCAAAAGCTAAATTAGTGAGATGAAATATGCACAGTGATGGGTATGCGATCATAAATATAATATATACTGAAGTCAAAGTTGGTTATTCGTTCATATTTAGACATGTTCTGTATTTTTCGATGAACAAGTTCTTTTTTTTTAAATTTAAACGTTCTTGTATAGAAATTTTTCTTTGCAATGGTAGATGAGGAAAACTCGGAAGCACAGGTGAAGTTGGTTTTAATTGTGAACCTCTCTCCTTGTTTGAATAGGAATTCCCAGTTTTCTAGTAGGTTGGGACATGTTCCAAAGTTTGGGCGTCCACATTTTTTAAGCGTTGGTTTTGTTTGTTTTTTTTTTGTAAAGCTTCGCATTTTTTAATGTCTTTTTTAGCGGTTTGTGTTGTTTATCGCATTTGATGAATTTATGTGTTTCCAGAAAATTGTTCCTTTTTGGATGTCTAGTGAGCATAGCTGGATTTTGTATAATAGTGTTCTGGGCCTTATTGTTACTAGTGTTGTCAGTTGATATATACAGTTGTGTTTTGAGATGAGGTGTGGTGTTACGCTTTGTTGCTCTTAGTATTTTAATGTCTAATTTCTTAGCACACTTTATTCCATCGTCGATAAGTGAGGGTGGTTATTTACTTTCAGCTAGTGTTGTTCTGAGTTCTTGAAGACGACGCTCCCGAGTATTTCTATCAGACATTATTAGGAAAATCCTTTTTTCTAAATTAAATGGGATATTTCTTTTGATGTGTTTCGGGTGGCATGAACTAAAGAAGAGATATTGCTTCGTTTATGATAAAATGTCAGTTATAATTTGATTATTGATTTTTTAAAATCTTAATATCCAAGAAAGAGAAATGTTCTTTGCTATATTCCATTTTCCATTGAATATTAGGGTTTATATTATTTAGTATTGATTTGGATTCCAAAAGTTTATCAGTGGTCTCCTTCCAAACGATAAAGCTGTCATCCATGTAGCTTTTTCAGTTCTCTCCTATATAATGGTGAAATGGATATCCATATTTTTGCAGTGACAGTTCATATATGGTGAATTGAAAATAACCCGTTATTAGGTTTGCAAAAACAGTGGCTGCTTTCGTTCACATCGCAATTTCGAATTTTTGACGATAGTAGTGTCATCAAATAGGAAATAATTGATCTGAAGTATAAATTTTAAAGATTCAATAGTAAAGACCTGGTTGATGCATTCCGGGAGTACTTCGAGGTACTTTTCCGACCAAACTTTTATTGCTTCTATATCATAGTCATGTGAGATATTGCTGTAGAGATTAATAACATCGAAAGAAACCAATAAATCTTCTACATTAGTTGTTTTTGGTAGGTGCTCTAGCATGTCTAGATCGTCTCTCATGAAAATTTTTGATGTATTTCAGCAAGGGTTTCAGTATGATGTCTAGAAAATTATCTAGGCGGGTTTCACTGGCTGGGCCAGCTATAATGGTTCTTAAGTCTTTTGGCGCTTGAATATTTATGTATTTGCTTGATGATTGTTTGCTGGCTTCATTAACTATCATAATCTTACGTATTTAAGTAGGCCGTAAAAAAAAAAGACTTTTAAAGTTCGTGGTATAATCTATTTCTTTTTCTGACAGACATTTTCCCTGTTGAATTATAAAAGATGCAAGATTTTTCATTGTTTTTTTTTTCTTGTTTATAGTTTACAACTTTTTCGTGGATAATGCTAGGTTTTTGTAGTATTCTGTTTCCATCAGAAATACCGCAGTTCTTTAGTGGTAATTTTTTTGTCGTTTTGTACTTAATTAGATTTTTCCATTCTAGATTGTTGAGGTCCGAATTAATTTTTCGCTTCTGGAAAGTATTTAGAAAATTTTGGATATGGTTGCAAATAATTACTTCTGTTTTTTTCCAGTGATTCATCCACGTTGTTATAGCAAGTGCTTCTGGGGTCGTAGAATTCTGCTGAATTCCGAAATATTGTCTTTAATTTCATTCTGGTAAGATCTTCGCAGGGTTGAAATAAATTTTAATCCTTTAGCAAGTATACTGATTTTTGTTGCAGAGAGAGTTTTCTTTCATGAATT
>NC_142932.1:58570538-58573038 GCF_046866305.1 Octopus bimaculoides | reverse complement strand
TAACATTATTCATGACGTATGCCATATTTGGTTTACTTGGGTTTTATTTCCGGTGAGTGGGAGCATCTTCAATTTAGGAGTGTGTTCCTACTTCTAAGGTGTTAGTCTTGCCCAAATTGAACCTGTAGATAGTTGTGGATACATATCTCTATTCTTGTATTTAAAATGTAAATTTTACCTTAAAATTATCAAATATCCCGGAAAGATTTCGATTCAAAATACCTCCTGCAAACGTTGCGATAGAGCAAGACAACATTTCGATTCATCTGGCCTGCATTAATGCTGTGGAAGGATTCCGATAACTCTCATGTGACTAACAATTGACCGATGCATTTCAATAAAATAAAGAACTGTCGACTTGACAGCAGCAATTGATTGTGAGCAATTGACTGTGAGCAGTTTACATAGAGCGCTGAGCCTCGTGTATCAGTAATCGCATCGTGTATCAGTAATCGCATCGTGTCGTATGAATACTTTCTTTCCAACCGCTTCGTTAAATTACTTATCCAACACCAGGATATAAAGGTGGTGACGAGATATTCGAAGCTTGCGTCAGGCGTCATTTTTTTCTTTTTTTACGAAACCAAAGAGAAAATCGTTTAACATGGAGAAGTTATTGTCCTCCGTGTTGCAGTTGCGACATCATCAGCAGCAACATGAACAACTACAAGAGCAACTACAACAGAAACAACAACAAAACCAACAGGTGCTAGAATTACTGTTCAAGAAGTCTGAAAATACATCAGGATCGTTATCTCCAAGACTGCGTCGCAAATTCAATTGAAGAATTCAGTTATAATCCAAAAGAAATTACCTTCTTTGTACATTTTCGAAGATACGGACAAATCTTCATAGAAGAACGTAATAATTAGTCTCACGAGAAAAAGTGCGACTACTTTTAAGAAAGTTATCCCCTGCCGAACACGTAAAATATAGTAACTATATTCTGCTGAAGAATCCAAGTGAGATTTGTTTGAATCAAACAATTTTTTATTGAAAATTTTCAGTGAAGGAAGTTCCCTGTTTAGTACTCACTGGTAGTAATTAAAATTGGTAAAAAAAAGATGATGATTTCGTCACTTATGATGGGGTAGTTAAGTGTAGTAAGGTAAGTGATAAGAAATCCCATAGTAAAACAAAACCTAAAAGTCGGTTCAACAGAAAAAATCACGTAAACAGGTTATCAGTGACAAGAATAACGAAAGCGCCTCAGAGGAAATATGTGTATTTAAAAATTGATAACACACATGTAAAGTTACAATTCGATACAGGCACTAATATTTCGATAATTAACGCAGATACATGGAAAATAAATCGGGAGACCTAGATTAAAAGAAACTTCGAAAATTACACGTGTTGTTTCAGGAAAGAAATTACATTTTAAAGGCGAAATGTTAAGTGACGTTACAGTTCGTGGAAAAACCTTAAAAGCCAAAGTTTTTGTGTGGAATAATAGAAATGTATTCGTACAGACTGGATGGAACTATTTCACTTATGAGACCTGCTCATTAATATTTTCTGTATAAATGTGAATTGTTTTTCAACCTGTACAAATAAACCGTTACACGAATTAAAGAAAAAAAATAAATAAGATTTTTCCTCAAGTTTTGTCTGATAAATCAGCTCTGTTCACCAAAACAAAGGTGAAGTTTCAAGTAAAAGAAAATGCTCTTCTGTTATTTAAAACAAAACGAATTTTACATTTCGTAGCGTTCAGACAAGTCAACGAAGAATTGGATAAACTTGAAAAACGTGGAGTTATTGAAAGAATTGATTCTGCTGAATAGGCATCCCCAACAGTTTTCATCTAGAAAAAAAAAGCAATAAAATATGGGTATGTACAGATTTTTCAACTGATTTAAACGAGTTTTGATGATACATAATTACCTGCTACTAAGTCCGGAAGAAATTTTCGCAAAGTTGAATGGAGGAAATTTTTTTTGAAAGTTAAACCTATCTGAAACATACCTGCGGGTACAAGTTGAGGAGGAGTGTTAAAAATTATCAAAAAATAAACACTCATAAAGAATTATATAATTTTGATAGACTTCCTTTTGGTATAAATATAGCACCAGCCATTTTCCAACAAGTCATGGGTACTATGGTCCCAGGTTTGGAGTTCACAATAGCTTACCTTGATGACATACACGTGAATAGTGAATCTAGGGAGAAGTATGTCGAACATGTAAAACATGTTTTCGAAACAATAAGCGAATACTGTTTCACTTTGAGTGAAAAGTGCGAATTCTTCTTACCTAAAATAAAATATTTATGGCAAATCATGGACGTCGACAAATCCGTCGAGCGCAGACACGATTAACAATATTCCCCCTCCGACAAATATATTTACCTGACGAGATTTTTTGAGAATAGCAAAGAATTACCAAAATTATATACCAAATATGCATAAGGTACGAGATCCACAAAATTATCTACTACAAAGAGATGTACAGTGGGATTTGTCAGAAAATTGTCTGAAGGCGTTTGACGAAATAAAAAC
>NC_142932.1:58563038-58565538 GCF_046866305.1 Octopus bimaculoides | reverse complement strand
ATAATAAGGCTAATAAGGGGAGGAGTTCAAGTCTAGGGAAACATATAAAAAATAAACTTTAGTCTGATTAATAACGATTGTGATTTTAAGGCCCATTTAACTGAAGGAAGAGGTAAGTTGTTACATAAATTTATCTAAAGAAGCGTTATATCGGACAATATGCAAGCGAATTAAAAAATCAATATGCATATCACATATCTTCTTTGCGACACAGTGACAAAAGTATACCTACGTGGCTAGTCACGTATGGGGTCTGAAGTCGAGGGCCACACCACATACAATAAAATGGAAAGTAGTTAAAAAATTACACCATATGTTAACTGTAAAATAAAGTAAGTTACGCTTAGCTGAAAGAACCTAGATCCTTGAAATGTTCGACGATTTTAATCATATAGTTAATTTCCTGTTGACAAATTAGAAAGATTGAACAACAGTACCACAGTTCTTCTAGCTTTGTATCTTACTGTCAAAATGGCAATAACTCTAATTCTCCGCCTTTGGTTCTTTCTGCTTTCGCTTTCCAATTTTTCAGCTTTCTACTTTTTAGATGTACTTTTTTCTCACTTGTTCTCGTTTTTTCTCTCATCCTATCGTCCACTTTCAGTTTACTCTGCTGTGAGGACAGTTTGGAAGAGTGTACTGAGACACCAAACGTGTTAAGAATATAGTCCAGTATACTCTCGACGTATGAAACTAATAATAGCAAAGAAAAATATATATTGTGTTTATTAAATAATATGTATCTACATGTGTGTGTATGAGGGAGAGAGAGAGGGGGAGAGAGAGAGGGGAGAGAGAGAGGGGAGAGAGAGAGGGGAGAGAGGGGAGAGAGAGGGGGGAGAGGGGGGAGAGAGAGGGGAGAGAGGGGAGAGAGAGAGGGGGAGAGAGGGGTGAGAGGGGGAGAGAGAGGGGGAGAGAGGGGGAGAGATGGGGAGAGAGGGGAGAGAGAGGGGGAGAGAGAGGGGGGAGAGAGGGGGGAGAGAGGGAGAGATAGAGAAATATATTATATGTATGCATATTTGTGAATTTGAACAGGAGCCAAGAATGCTGCATCGGCTAAGAAATATTGGCAGAAAAAGAAAACCGTACAAACAGTGATATACAGTTAATAATCTATGAATGACAGAGCGTGTGTGCGTGGGAAAAGGACAAGGAAGAGGTTGAGAAAATGAGTTGTACCAATTATTTATTCTGTGATATATTTCCCAGCGTCTATAGGCGGTTAAACTAATTTATTAAATGTTCTGTGTGCGGGTTTTAAAGAGGAGATATACATTTTCATGACAGCACAGCGCAGGAAGAGAAATTTAATTAATAAACATTGGTAAAATGCTGGAAATGGATTACTGGGATATATAAACAAAAAGTACATATAATTTCCCTTTATATGCTAAGAAATAAGAGAAAGAGGCAGAAAAGGATAAGAGAAAGAGTGGCATAATGGGAAAGGGGAAGTGGCAGTGCGTATGTGAACGGTGATGGAGGTGAGAATGTGTGATATGGAGGAGAAAGAGGGAAAGTTTACATAAATTGCTAACGAAATGACACGTGTTAGCAGAAAGAGAGTAATTTAAGTACTAAACTGAATGGAAGGCATGTACAGTGGATTTGCGTATAAAGTACATCTATACTGAAACCGATAATCTGATATATAATGGAAATTCTCGAGGAAGTAACATTACTTGGCACTGAGTTATAATTGAGATGTACAAATGGATGTCGTTATATACACAATGGTATTTGCAGAAATTCCAATTGGAAATGAGATTAAGACTCGTGTAATTGACCAAAAGTACAGGATTTATGGCTTCCTCTATTACTAAGCTGGGCACACGTTTTACGATGGAATCTAGATTGTATATCTGTAGGTAGAAATTGTCGAAGTATCAAACTGAAGAAAAAAAATAAAAGTAAAATGAAAAACAATGTTAAAATTTCCATGAATCTCAAAAGATGGATTACCATATTAGTGAAACTTTTCATACTTCTAATGGCAGCGACAAACGAACACCAGTGGGATAATGTCTTGAAAGTAGCACTTCTACAATTTGTTTTTACAAAAATTTTCATCATCCTAAAGCACATAATTCTTCAGCTGTTTGCCTCAAATACACATTCATCGTTATTAAACATCCTTCTTATATTTACTCTTCCGGGTTTGTTTGCACATTCTTCTAGAGTCTATATCTTCTAATTTGTTTAGGCGATCTCACTGAATATTCTTTTAAATAAATATTCGGTACAGAGTATAATTCTTAGAGATTTTAGCAGTATGTCAGTATTATTAGGGGAAGGAAGGTCGACTCCATTGGCGTAGACCTCGACTCGAATATATATTTACCCATCCACGAAGGACTAACGGCAAAGTCGACGCTGGTGGGATTTGAAACCACAGCAAAAACAGTCGAAAGATACTGCATAGTATCTCACTCGTTGTCATGCAGAATCTAACCCCACGCTGCCAGAAAAATGGTCATTGTACAACTGATCATACTATATA
>NC_142932.1:58540547-58562538 GCF_046866305.1 Octopus bimaculoides | reverse complement strand
ATGCATACATACATACACACACACACATATATATATTATATGTATGCATGCGCGATCGCATATAAAGCATATGTGTAGTAGATATATAAATATGAACATCTTTACTATTTGTGTACATTGAAAAAATCGATTTTCGAAGTTTCATAAGAGGTGTGTACTTCATTCTCAACGATGTATTTCTATATATACATACAGACGCGTGTACACAGACATTTAGGAAAGTTGGGAAAAAACATATTTCAAAATATGTGATTATATATATATATGTATATATATATATAAGGGATAACTTATTCCGGCGGATAACGTATTGTCTAATATAATGGAATAGATGACGGCTATCCACATACAAAGGAATGTTCAATTGCTACAGTAGAAACATATGTTGTTCATTGTTAAATATGTCCAAGGAAATTTTTAATACAAAGTTTGGATGTAATAAAATCTCCACACGCATCTTGGTTTTCAATTATACATTGTGTCTTCCCATAAATAATGCACATTTTTCTATTGCATAAACTAAAAGTTGGAAACTACCTGCATCATCTTGCTCTTAAAACAGGTAGTAATTTTACGTGGTCCTTATTCTTAGTGCAAGGGAAGAAGAGTGCAGTCCAATTTCAACAGTTCATTTTTTAGAAGCTATAATGGAAATGACAAAGGAGCATATTCGGTATATTCTGCTTTATGAGTTCCATAAACCCCAAAATGCAATGGAAAGTGCGAGGAATATTAATGCAGTAGATGGGGATCGGATAATAAGCGTAAGCCAATGTCAACCTTTGTTCCAGAAATTCCGAGCCGGAAACTATAGCCAAGAGCTCGACGAGCGCGTCCTGCAAAGCTACATGGAACAAAATACCATCGTAACTGTTGAGCAACTAGGAGAGAAGCTTGGATTTGGTCATTCAACCATTTATCGACACTTGCATACCATTGGAAGAGCCAGAAAATTGGGTCCGTGGGTTTTCTCACAAACTTTCCGATTCTAATCGTGTACAGTTAGTGAATGTGTGCTCTTTGCTGTAACGTCTCCCAAATTAACTGTTTTTGGGCGGAATAGTGACTGGTGACGATAAATGAGTTCTCTATAAAAATGCCAAGCGAAGTCAGTGGGTAGGGAAGGGAGAAACACCGGCACTCCAGGATAAATAGGTTTTCCCCCACGTAAGGTGTTGTTATCTGGATGGTGGGATATGAAATGTTTAGTCAGTTTTGTACTTTTAAATCGAAACCAAAGGATAACAAAAGGAAATCTACAGTAAGCAGCTTGTGCGGCTTAATTCAGTGCTAGAAGTAAAACGACCATCTTTAGTTTCAAGGCGTAAGATGTTCTTCCATCAGGATAATTCTTGGCCACCTACAGTGAGGATGACATTCCAAAGGCAGGAGCCGTTTGAATGGAAAACGATGCCTCACCCAGCATATTCGCCGGATATTGCCCCGTCTGATTATCATTTATTCTGCAATCTTCAATATCATTTCGATGGAAATATATGAATTCTGTAGACGAGGTCAAAAAAGAATTGGAGGAGTATAGTTCGTCTCTGAATAATGAATTTTGGGAACGAATCCAACTACGTAACAAATGTTGATTGCAAAATCAGCAACCTCTACGGGCTTCCGAAAATCCACAAGAGCAAAATGATTACCGAAGCTTGGAAAAAGTCCACTTTAACTTGTATCCCTGTACCACACCCAACTGATCTCAAACTGAGACCAATTGTGGCAGGTCCAAACTGTGAAGCGCACAGATTAAGCAACTTTATTGATATACTCTTAAAACCAATACTTACACACATACCAAGTAAAGTAAGAGATGACCTGGACCTCCTAAACCACCTCCCCAAACATACAAATAAAGACATTTTCATGGTCTATTTTGATGTGATAAACCTTTATACTACGATCGCACCTCAATATGGACTGAAAAGGCCTACAAAATACCCTAATATTGTTCCGGAAAGAATAAAAAAAGAATTTATCGTCGAGGGCCTTAAGTCTATCCTCCAAAACAACGTTCTAACTTTTAATAACAATACCTACAGACAGGTATTCAAGTTGCCCCAACTTATGCCAATCCGGTGTTGGCCAACTTAGAATTACAAATCTATGAACAATCCAAATCAAAATACGGCCTGTCTTTCCACAAATACCTATTGGAGAATTGGAAATGCCACTTGGATGACTCCCTCATCCTCTGTACTCACACATTCGTCCAACTCGACAGTGCCAACAATCATATCCAGTTTACAATGGAATATAGTCAAGAGGAACTTCCATTTCTAGATATTCCTATTATAAACAGAAAGCACCAACGTTGAACCTGACATCCACTATAAACCAACTGATTCCAAACAATACCACCTGTTCACCTCCAATCACCCAAAGCACAGGAAGACAAACCCCCACTTTAATCTAGCAAGAAGAATCTGTACAAGTGACTCAAATTATAGAACTCGAAATAAAACTCCAAGAACTAAAGGCAATTCTTCTGGAAAGACAGTACCTAGCATCATTAGTTGATAATGGAATAGAACGGGCCATTCAATCGATATCCACGACTTACGAAAACCGAAACCCACTCAAGGTACATTAAATAGTCTTCCATGCCTCTCAACACATAATGCAAGAAATACAGAACCTTACAGAACTATATATAAGAACATCCCACAACTGAGTCAAGACCAATGTAAAAAAGCACTCGAAACCAATATAGTAATAAAAAACAAGAGATAATCTAAATCCTTAAAAAACTTACTCACCAATGCAAACTTACCCAAAACCCACCGTTTAAAAATGTGGTCGATCTAACTGCAAGACTTGCATCCGCCTCATTGAAGGAACAATATACAAATTCCAGTCAAGACACTTTTGTCGTAAAAACTAACTTCACTTGCGCATCAAAAATATACTTTATGCCATTAGTTATGAAGAGTGACACAAAGACTACATAGGGCAGACTAATCCTACCCTCTGAGACAGGATGACAGTCCACCGCCAACAATTGAGAGTACCTCACCACAAGACAGATACCACTTAGTGGCCATTTAAATCTCTGTGCACAAAACAAGTCCCCCAAATTCCAAGTTTTCCCACTTTACCAATGCCCACACAGCGCCACTGACCAAACACGAATAAATAAGGAAAATATGCTTATTCAAAAATACAGACCACAACTCAACATACTCTAACATATCCGCCGGTACACATCTACAACAAACACACACAGGAACACGAACGGATGTACAAACACACACACACACACACACATGCACACACACACACAAACACAATGCAAACCTCATACACAAACACACACATGCATATACACACACGCGTAAACACAATAACCCCACGCTCGAGCACAAACCCACACACATTCCAAGAAAAAACACATACATATATACACATGTATTACGATTCTAGCAATCGCAACTAACACTCAGAGACACACACACATACGTAATCATATACATTTATACACCTACACACACCACCCTGACAATTGAAAGACACACTCACACAAACACACCCACACATACACAGATGCACACACAAACCCGCAAATACAACACAACTCACTCCCATTAATACGCACGCATATATGCTCACATACGTACACGCACACACACACACAATATACCCGTTCCCCGGTAAAAAAATTCACGCACACTTAGGGACAAAAACACATATATACACACAATAAATCCAGACAAACACAACACTCACAGACACAGGCACATGTACACACACACAATAACACACACCACCTTGACATATACAAAACACATAGACACAAACACACCCACACGTATACACACACATTGCACAAACAATACAAATAAAACGCAATAATACACCAAAACATAAACATGCACCACACTGAAAAAATGACAGGCACACACATTCACACCTACACACACACACACACTTCGCCACAACAAATATAGCGCACACATATGTGCACACACATCCGAAAACTACATAAACCACACCCACACATACACACACCTGCAAACGCATACTCAGTACAAACATGCACAGTACGTACACGCACACACATACACACAACTCAGATAACCGTAACACACACGGACACACACAGAATCCCTGACAAATACAAGACACTCACACACACATACATATGCACCCTCACACGCATACGGATGCACACACACACGACCCGGTTGCACACACACCACCCGGATGCACACACACACACGCGCCACCCAGACAATTATAACACTACAAACATACACAGACAGAGACAGACGCATACTCGCGTACACTCACAAAACACACACAAACATGCACACGAGTACAAACAAACGCACACATACACACACACGAACAAACACATATACACAACACATACACACATGCGCACACACAGCACACTGACAAATTCAAATCACACACATACACACACAAAAAACATGTACACATATACACGCACCACCCTGCTAAATATAAAACACACACATAAACAGACCAATATACACTTCATACTGAACTCTAAGACCAGTCAAAAAATCCCACACAGATGCACAAGCACATATAAATACACACACACATAGAAAGGTGCATAGAGACACATACACTCACACCATCATGAACTCTAAGACCAGTGCAAAATCCACTGAACCATGACAGACTAGCCCAGAATCAAAAAGATCCTTTTTATTCCACAATGCTCTCCCCCACCAAACAACCTCCAACACTATTTCTAAAAATAACAACCATCCCTTAAACACACATTACAAGACAGGAGATGAAGGACGGAAATGTTGGTCATTCCCCTATAATGTTTTATAAATACTTAAATATGATTCTTACTGTATATATGCTTCTATACATTCATGATTTTGGATGAACCTGAAATAATTATAAATTTATTTTGCTTCCTATTTTGAACACTTTCATGTAAACTGCTTAAACAAAAAGAACCTCTTAACATTTTCTTATCATTGTCAAAGAGTCCATTTTTAACGTTTTCTAATCATCATCAAAGACTGTATGAGTGTATTTTAATACAAGGATGATAACCATTTTTAAACACAACAAAAGTTATACAAAGCTTTACATTAATGTTTTTAAAGAAGTGAAATCGGTCAAGTCAGTTAACATCTTTAAAAGACCTCTGCATTTAAAAAAATCCTCTTCCCTATATATATTCACTCGTTCAGTACCTTGTAAGTGTACATTGTTATATATATATATATATATATATATATATATATATATATATATATATATATATATATATATATATATATATATATATATATATATATATATATATATATATATATATATATATATATATATATATATATATATATATATATATATATATATATATATATATATATATATATATATATATATATATATATATGTATGTATATATATATATGTATATATATATATATATATATATATATATATATATATATATATATATATATATATATATATATATATATATATATATATATATATATATATATATAATTATATATATATATATATGTATATATATATATATATATATATATATATATATATATATATATATATATATATATATATATATATATATATATATATATATATATATATATATATATATGCACTAAAGTATTGTACACCTAAATCGACTGAGATGCACGAGATGAAACAGAGCCTTGACCTAGTTACAACATTCGCAAAGGATCCAGTGTAAGAGTTTGGCCAGGATAAATGTTATATGGTCAGGAAAAGGCGGAAAACTGTGAAACAGAATAGTAAACTCTATCAATGATTTGATTGTCACCCCTATATTTAACGTGGAATGTTACAGGTATCTATTGATGGATGAAAACTTATCATACAATGACACTTTTAACAAAACACCTGTCACTAGAGAATATTAAAACTGAATAAAATGATTTAGACCTCAGAACTCTCTGCAGTCAATTAAACAGTAGCCCACAATGTGATTGCAGTGCCAGTACTCATACCAACATATAGGCTGCTTTATTGGACGTCTCATGAGATCCGAACCATTTATGTAAAAACCCGAAAAATACTAACAAGCACACAATTTCTACATATATAGTGACGCAGGCTGCTTCTACTTAAAACGAGTACAAAGCGGCAAAATGCCTTTGAATATCGTATCATATCCCTTCGGCAAACATCTTTTAAACACCAAGTGTGGAAGTGCATCACATAAGCAATTTTACATATATGTGGCTGATAACATGATAAGACATGGAAGGCAACACCTTGAGCTATATTTATTGTCTGATAACCTTGAATACATGTCCTAAGATGTTGCATGACTCTACCACCACGTATTATCAGATGAAAGGATTAGCATATATGAGCAGAAGACCATGCATGGATATGTTAGTATGAGAGCTCCGAGATGCTCGAAATATCGATCATCAAAGCAGTCCCTCATGGTACAAAAGCCGCATTACTACCTCTCAGTTTGAATGGTATGCGTTTGTAATGCAGGAACATGAAATTTTAAACAAATACTTGATGCACAGTAGGGATAGAAATGCAGGAAAATGTGACAACCGATGAAGACTTTGTGGAGTTAATACTGAAGATATAACCCACATCATAGGCAGGTGTCCAAAAATATCATAACAGTATTGTCTACCGATGAGATATGATGTTGTAGCTAGGACACTCTATAACGAAACTGTCAGAAGGATAACACCGAGGACAAAGAAATAAGAACCGACAATATGATGGAGGACATAGCTACTCATAATAAAAAGGGGTACTAGCAGAATGTCTCAGTGGAAACCTCAATAAAATGTAAGCACAACAAACGTTATAATGATTTGGGGTAAGTTGTGGAAATTAGCTGCCCGGATGTTAACGTAAAACTGAAGATCAGAGAAAAAGAGAATACGTACGCTAAACTATTGAGAAATATGCAGTTACTGTATCCAGATTACAAGATCAGGTTTATAGTTGTAATTATTGGGGCTATATAAAATACCAATCTTGAGAAATTAGGCTTCTCAAAACCAGAAGAAGAAAGCTAATTCGAAGACTACATATCCAATCCATCAATAGAATTGTAAAAGTCTGTAAGTTTTTTCAGATGTTTATCATTTAAATATGTATATATGAGCACGTCTAGATATGCATCAAATATGTATGAGAATACATGCATAAAACAAAAACGTACAAATCTGCACATATACATACATACATGCATACATAAATACATATATACATGCATACATACAACAAATACCTTATAGTTGATGTTGAAAATGCTGTGAAGGAGACTTGAATCTAGGTTGCAAACGATACTTTCTCAATTGGCAAAAGTTTTGAAATAAAACTGAAATAATGACATACATACTTACATACATACGTACATACATAGACATACATACATACAAACATACGTACATACATACATACATACGTACGTACATACATACATACATATATACATACATACATACATACATACATACATACATACATACATATACACTGCTGGACAAAATCTTAAGTCCAATAAAAAAAAACTGTCCAAATGAACTCCTTGACGTCCGATATATTCAACTATTTTTCATTATAGAATCATTGTTGGCAAATAGAATTCAGCAAAAAAAGAAAAGACCACAACAGGTGGTATATAAAACAAACAGATGTATACGTATAACGCTCGGAATTGAAAAGGTCTTTAAAGCTTCGAGCCTTCGCTCTTCCACAGAAAGGAACAGAGAAAGAAACATGGTGAGAAACAACCAGAGACAAAAAGGCTGCTTACATCACCGACTCATCCTTAAAGGTCTCCGCCTCAATTTCCACCCCACTCTCCACTCTGCTACAACCCCAAAAATTAAAAAAATTAGAAAAGAAAAAAGGCATATATATATATATATATATATATATATATATATATATATATATATATATATATATATATATATATATATATATATATATATATATATATATATGTAATATTTCTATTGACTTTTAATCTCTTACTCTATACCATTTGTTGTTCAAAAGATTCGTTCCTAGAATATTTAGATACACTGAGATTCATTAAAATGTATTTCTATACTTTTCAGTACCCTTAAGATATGTTATTGCTCCAAAATCAGTTTTACATTGACAGGCGTAACAGACGAAAATAGATGTCTCACTCGAGAAATATGTTTCAACATTTAGACGTCGATTCCAGAAATATCATAGATTTATCAATACATATACCCATTTGTAACCATACATACATACATACATATACACATACATATACACATACATATGTATATGCATACGCACACATATATGCATGTAAATATATATATATATATATATATATATATATATATATATATATATATATATATATATATATATATATATATATATACGCACACACTGACACCCTCACATACACACACATATATTCTTTATGTTCTCATAATTTTAGCTGGAATATTATTGAATACATTGCAAGTAAAATAGAAGTTTTTTTTATTCTATTTTAAAAATTTTTTTCGTTGATGGTTCAATAAATTTGCAAGTAAAGACCCCAGTCTACGAAGAAAGGATTTTATAAGTCTATACTATAGAGGAAAAGAAAATACAGAAAAGAACTATGTAATAAGATATTCTATCGTTCAGAAAAAATTAAAATAAAACAATTTTAATTCTTAAAATAGTTTAGTTTATTATTCTTCAAATTTATCAATGTAGCCAGACGTCGTATGGTTGGAAGAGATGGATGGGTTTGCCTCTGCTCTTTGAATTACAGAGAATGGAAATATTGAAATCAATGTCTATTCAAAGAATGCATCAATACGTCAGAGATGAAAATAATCAAAGAATTGCCACATTGATTAAAGTTGTGTTCTATGTAAAATACTCTGATTACCAAATATCAAAATACAGCCAGATACTATTTGTCTGATGAATTTATCAAGAGGAATTAAACAAATAACAAATGAAAAACAGGGAAAATAAAGAGAAAGATGAAGTGAGAGAAAGCAAAACAGAGAGATAAAGAATGACGAGGAACATTTTCCAAAATATGATTAAGTTACTGGACATTTTTCAGTTTTTCGTTTTTCTTTTTTTCTTTTATATTTGATACGTTTTTCAAAAAGTCATTGTGATGTTAGAAGATAGAAATATATAATTCCTAATGGTTAATATGCTTTTCCAAACGGCTTCATATAATTCTTTGCAAAATATTCAGAGATATTATATCGAATACTATAGTTGAGAAGATAGAAACGTAAAACGTAACACACAATTCAGCTGCCATTGCTACTGAACACTGCTTCAGTTGTTATATTTTATTATTGTTTTTTTTCTTCTTTTTTCATCTATTACATGCTATAAGAGGTTGCAGGGCAACGGCCTTGAGGTGACACCAAATCTTCTCAAAAAATAAGAATCTCCTGAAGATCGATAATATGAGCTTCAAATATAAAATAACCAAGCGTTGAAGCTTGTTCCAAGTTTTAAAGAATATTCAGCACAGTTAAACTTCCTTAATCTCTTCATTTCTTTGGCTAGTTCCTAACATTTATCAATTTTCTCACTTTTTTTCTAACTACTTCATTATTGTATGGTATTGCATTCTGTAGTTGTTGTTGTTATAGTTATCATATCATTATCACCATTATTATTATGGGAGAGGCCAACACATGCTATCATGCATAGTGACGATGGACTACAAGTATACGAAGTGCAATATGTCTATTATGAGTATTCATCAGCGAAGCGTACACCACGCACATGTATCACAACTATATGTGTACGAAATGTTGACCTCATATGAAGATAAACACCCTTGTAGGTGGGACCCAGTTACAATTTTCATGTCGAGTAGCCCATTCCGCTCAAAATGGTCCTGAATAACTGTTGTTAAACGAAATACCCGTTTCCAAAGATGAAATATTCATATTCCAAAGAATGCATGTAGATGATAACACTTCCAATCAGAAAAGATCAAAATCCATGAGAGCCGCTGCCTGTCACTGCATATTATGATTATTGTTATTATTTCTCTTTATCACAAGTTTTCTTGGAGCTCCTGGAATCATGCATGCATAGCGGGCTTACTACCTGCAGCCTACGGTACCATGCAATACGTTCTTTTCAGCTATCTAATATTTTCCTGATTATTCTGGTCGTGTCAAAAAGGCAAACCTTTTGTAACAGTTCTACTGGGCTCTCTATTCCAATTTATATTCTCCTTGATGCTTTCTGATACTGTTCCCAAGGACCCAACAATAATTGGCACTATCTTCACATTGTTCATTTTCCATAGCCGAGCTATTTCATATTTAAGAGGGTTCTATTTATCTATCTTTTCGCATTCCTCCTTGACTGTTCATGGGTCCAAGGGGCATGCGACATCAACTATATATCATATCTGGTGAACCTTGTCCACCACTACTGGATCCAATTTTGCTAGCCTCCAACTCTGCCACTCTCTGCCTCCAGAAAACTTAACTTTTGTGTCCAAAAATTCAACGCTAATTTAAAAAAAAAACTAGATGTAAATTTTTATGTTGGACTTAAAGCCATAGTTTGTAGCATAACAATCATAGAAATGCAAGAAGTCGATTAAACTATCCTGTGATCGATTCCAGACAAAAAAGACGTTATCAATGAAACGTAAGCAGAGTATTAGTTCATGACCACGTAGGGATTTGTATGTCTTCAGTAACTGTGTCTCGAATTTCATATGAAGTCATTTGCGAAATTAACTGCCATGGGTGTACCAATGGCTCAACCCCTCTCGTGGTAAATTTTTTGTCCAAACTTCATTTTGTTACTTTGTAATACAAACTTCAATAACCTACAGAGAAAATTTGAAAGAATATGTTTCTGACCGCTTTTCGAAGGCATCCATGCATGCTTGAACCTCTTCATCGCGTTCAATATTCGGATATAAGGAAGAAACATCTATTGTTACCAAAATACAGTATTCGACATGGATTCATTACTTTAAAATGTTGATTTTAGACACAATATCAAAAGTATCCTGAATATAGTAAGTTGATCTTTTTGCGACAGAGAGTTGAAAGCCATCTAGCCATTTCGAAATCTTGGCTGTACAACATTCATATCCACACCAAATTGGGTGCATTGGAGGAAATCTATCGAACTTTTTGTGTATTTTAGGAAGACCATAACGTACAGATTTTCTTCTTTCTCACCGTAAAATCCTCTATTTGGTCTTAATAATGAAATGCTTTTCCTTCATTTCCAGAATTATTTTGTCAAGTTTCTCTCTGTAATTGGAGTTTGGATCGACAGGCAATTATTCATGTAAAGTGTTGTCACTTAAAACTTCTGCATAAGCAGAAATATATTCACCTTTCTTCATAATTACGATAGCTCTTACCTTTTCCGCCATTTTAATAACAATAGACTCGGCATTAGCTAGACGTCGGTGTGCGTAACGTTGGGAATTTGTGAGGTTATTCCAAGACTTCTTTCCACTTGTTTTAAGGCTTTCCCTAATGCCTGTCTGACAAGATTCAAGAAATTCCAATAGTGCTTATCAACGTCCGTCCCGAACTTTATATGGATACCAATTGGGATTCTTTTCAATCCAATTATGCCAGATTCTATCATCATTTTGTATATCATCATGTCAAATGCGGTTACAGTGTATCACGATTAAAGGAAATGGCAAATGAAATAGCTAAGAGGAGAAATATGTTTGCGGGTTATTTACATCACGCCTTGGAAGAATAAATAAAATAAAACGACAGGAGATATCAATAAATTTACACAAAACTGTTTGATTAAATATTTTTCTTTTTTCTTTTCTATTTTTTTCCTGCATTTTTCTTTTCCTCTGTCATAAAACTGAAACTCAAAAACTGATGATGTCATTCTACGAACTTGTGGAGGCTGGTTGCTCACATTCAGACTTTAGATCTGAATTTCTATAATTTTGAATTTGTATCACATTCATTTCTACTCCAGTTAAGTATCCCTTCCTCCAAATCACTCTCACCTGGTTTATTAGTTTATTTTCTGACATTAGACACATGTCCTTTTCCATCCAAAATTTCAAGGTACGTCGACCTACTCCACGTCTTCTTTCAAATGTTGCTCTTTCATGACATTCAATAAGTGTGTCGTACTCTTCCTTCGATTGCTTACTTCTGTTTTTGCGCAGACCGTGTATGTGAATTATTGTAACATAACCACCATCCGAAGCCAGATCAGTTTCCCTGATGGCATGCGGTTTCAGACGTGCCACGTGGGAAACCTTCACCATGATCGGCTATAGCTTCATTCTCACCGTCAATTATTTCCTTGTGTTGTATCATTATTTTGTGAGTTGTTCGTGGGGTTGCCACGAGAGTTGTTATTGAGGTCCCATATTTCTCTTCCTCTCTGTATTGGTATATACACCTGCACATCTATGTACATACACACATATATATATAAATAACGTGCTTGCATTGTGTCACCTCCATAACCACAGTGATTATCATTACCATCATCGTTCCGCCTGTAGCATTTTAAATTATCATTAATAATATTGGTGCCGTATATTGCAAGCAGATCTTCGTCACGTTATATTATTAGTATTATTATTATTATTGTTATTATTATTATTATTATTGTTGTTGTTGTTGCTGTTCTTCTTCTTCTTCTTCTTCTTCTTCTTCTTCTTCTTCTTCTTCTTCTTCTTCTTCTTCTTCTTCTTCTTTTTCTTCTTCTTCTTCTTATTATTTTTATTATTTTACTATGACTTTTACTCTGCATCATTGATACAGTCACTTTCCGAGACACACCCAGCTTCCCGGGGCGAGTGGAGGATAAGAGATGTTACAATATGACTGAAAGCTTCGGGAGGTGAGATAGGTCATGTAATACAAGATAGACATTAAAATGGATAGGGTTTCTCTATGTATGTGGGCAGTAAATCTCAGCACAATCTTTGGGATTTCTCTGAGACATGCTTCTTCTGGGACCTTATCTAGATGTTTCTGACATCCCTTTTTTTTTTATCATACCTGGGGCACCTACAATAACAGGAACAGTTCTTGTTTTAAAAGCCACATGTTTTCTATTTCAATTTTCAGTTCCTTGTATTTACTTAGTTTGTCAAGTTCCTTTACACATATATTTTTATCAGTGGGGACACTTACTTCTATTAGTGTGCAAGTATTTTCTTCCCTGTCTTTAATAATTATGTCTGCTCCATTATTATTATTATTATTATTATTATTATTATTATTATTATTATTATTATTATTATTATTATTATTCTACAACATACAGTGACTTCGGGAATGTCCTTGTTTAAGTACATGTCCGATGTGTTTTGAAAATTATCGGTGGTATTTATTTTTAATAACGTATATTATATTGCCTAATTTATTCATGGTCTTTCTGTATTTCAATATGATTTTACCTACTACTTACAACTTTTAACTGTTTAATACTATCACAGTATGAAAGTAATTGCTTTACTTGTGTCTCGTTAATTCCCACCTATCTCCTGAACATTTTTCGGATTTCATATTTTCGTTTTCACTGGTATGTTTACCTTTGAAATTCGGGTTATTATCCTATAAAAAAACCTTAGACGACTGATGCATTCCATTTCAGTTTATTGATAGGAAAAACATTTTTCTGTTCAAATATTTTTCAGAGGCTTCCCGCCCTTATAGATAGATGGGGTTCATTCATGGTAGATAGGTGAATAGATGCAAGTAGACCATATATTCTAAATGAATTTTGTTCAATTTAGTTACAGACATTTCACATGGTCGGATCTCCTACACGAATCATAAATATAGTCCAATAAAAAAAGAGTTTTACACATTTGCCAAATAATTTCAAGAAGAGGTATTTTATAGTTTTAGTCGCAAACGAGGGACACTGTTCAGTGTTTTGCTGTTCCTACAAAATTGTTCTGATAATTTAGTCAATCGCCATCTTCAATACCCACTAGTCATCAAATCTATGATGAAAATAAATGGGCAAGTAGTTTTCAGCGGTGTAATGCACCGAAAAGGATTTCGAGTAAACATCTGTGTGTAAACCTTCTCCCTTCCCCCCACCAGGCAATGTAAGTAAGTGGAGTCCATTCTTGAAACTTTCATTGGAAAAATTAAATGCTCTTAAACGATGGTGCATTTTATTCAGTACTCTTTAGAAATGATGACAAAGACAATGACGACGATGAATACCGTAATGATGATGAAGAATATGACGGTGAAGATGACGACGACGAGAGGACGTCGACGACAATGGTGGTAGTACTCAATCTTCTCGCCTTGTCATCGTCATAATGATGATAATGGTGACGATGCTGCTGTGCTAGAGACGATTCTCATGATTATGATTATATTTGCTGTTTAAATACTAACTGTGTTTTAGCTGTAAAGCCTAGGACCAACTGTATTCAAAATGTGTTTTTCATGTGTTCTGCTTTCAAACGTACTGAGTCTGGAATTGTACCAACTATAGAATGTATTCATCCGTCTTTCCAAAAGATAAATAATGGCTAAATGGAAAGTTCATTTCTATCTCTCGATGTAGCAACTACACAGATTTCCTCTTCTGTTAAATGATGGAGCTGATGATGGAGCTGACGACAGAGATTGTAACAGCTCATAATACACTTCTTTATCACTGAATTTTAAAACATGTTTTAGAAACTTACACCAACTAGAAGGTGGGAATGTAGCGGAGTATAATTTAAAATAGTAGTCTTACTTGGAAATGGTATTGAACCAGAATCTTTTGCATTGGCTAAACAATTTTATAGAACCGAATTCGTCTGCACATTGTTTATACAGATATCTCTCGTTTTATTTACTTAATATCTTGTTTTATGGAAAAGCAAAGCTCACAAATGAATACGAATAGAAACACAAATGACTAAATGTAAAATATAATTCACAAAGACTTTGCTGGGGATTGATTTATAAAGATGTTCTATGAAAAAAGTGATAGAATGAGACATGAAAGAATCTAATAAAATTGATTTCGAAAAAAGTATCTATGGAACATGAGAAAGAAAAGGAAGTCTTGTATAAATTAGGAAGAAAAGAAAAAGAAAAAGAGGAGGATAATAATAAGCGGATCAACAACAGAATCAAAGCCCGTAAAATTTTTGTTAGGTATGATGCAAAAGATCTATTGTGAATATTTGCCAACAAACAGTATTATTCTTAACTTAATCTGTATAACATTGTTAAAATAGGAAAAGACTGGCTAATAGACAATTCTTAGACAACTGTCGCCCAGTCGCAGTTCATGAAAAGTTGGTCATTCTCACTGGTGGTAGTATACAATGGTATGGACACAGAAGAATCATCTCTGAAAGAAGTAAATCTATAGAATATCAGAAAAGGTCATCCCTTGTCATTTCAGTAGTATTCAACAATCACTGAAGAATGAAGAAGTTATGTTTGGAGTTAACAGAAAATATCAATGACGGTATCAATGAAGCTGGCTTTACTGTTCTTCGATGTGTATCCATTGTTGAAAATGTTCTTCTGCAATGAAGCAATATACATGTAAATAGCTAATTACGTATCTAAATGGACAACGACAAAAAAAGTTTATTTTCATCCATTGTATATCTACTTACAACTTATCGTTGTGTTTTTTCTCCCATTTTCTCCCAGCTTTTCTTTAATTCATTGATCTGTAACTTTATATAACATTCACTGTTTACACACATCTGCACACAAGCACACACACACATTCACAAATAAATACACAGACTCACACGCAGATACACACAAATGTACTCGCGTGTATATGTGCATACTGTGTGTATGTATGTGTGTATGTATGTATTTATGTATGTATGCATGTATGTATATGCGTGTGTATGTGTGCATACATTCATATAATCATGTATCTACATATAGACACGTATATATGCACACACACACACAGGTATATATGTAAACAAACGCAATAAAAGAAAAGGTAGTATAAACACTGATCGTCTTTGTATGCTTTGCCGATTGAGGCAGCAGCTCTTTTATAGCTTTCATGAGGCAAATTCTTACAGAAATAATCGGAGGCTGCAGTGTCGGTTATCCTGTTCAAATTCCAACTTAGATTTGCAGCGAATTCTCTTTATAGCTTGGGATCTTTCAGCTTTTTTTATTTAGTAAAATTCTCCACGATTCTGCTACTGCATGTTTACAAAGTCAAGTTCTCTTCGCATCCAGGTGGTTTTAGGTTCAGTTAAATAACGTGCTACGGTGCCTTTTACTCAAGACCTGAGGAAACCAATGTCTTATGAGTGAATAGGGTAAATGGGAACTGCGATGTAGCTAATGATGTGTGTATGTGTGTTTGCGTATAAATGTATGCATGAATATATGTAATTGCATCTTGAGTTTGACATGAGAACCGGTGTAGTTTTGTTCACATCGTTGTAAAACAGACATTCAGTAAAAAATGACCGGTGTAATTACTCTAATTTAAAATATGCGTTGAGATCAAATTATTTGACTAAATACTTGGAGGCACTGATAAATCGTGACGGTAGTCTAAAGATTGAAATATGTTAGATAATAATCGAATTAACATCATCTACTTCATGCTGCTCATTTATAATCACAGGTGAAAAGATATTCGTATTTCGATAGCAACATAGAACAATTCTCAAATTCATTCATGTTAATCTATATACATGGGGAATAGAGGTTTCTGTGCATATTTAGATTTATATCTATACATATGTCGATCGATATATCTACGTCTCTGTATTCGTAAATATCTACGTATGTCAATGTATATGTGTGTATGCGTATGCATATTTGTATATATATATATATATATATATATATATATATATATATATATATATATATATATACATATGTGTATATGTGAGTGCAAGTATATATGCATGTGCATATTTTAGTGTGTATATTTATGGGCATTTGTACGCGTGTATATATATGTATATATATATATATATATATATATATATATATATATATATATATATATATATATATATATATATATATATATATATATATATACAAATATTGAGCGGTGTTCCACAGGGAACTGTTCTGGGGCCACTACTGTTCATAGTGGCCCTTCTGGACATGCCCACGGTCACTCGGAGAGCCACTGTCACTAGCTATGCTGATGACACAAAGATATCTCAGGCAATAAAGAATCCTGATGATATTGTAAGCCTGCAGAATGACCTAAATGCAATATATGAGTGGGCAGAGCAAAATAATATGCAGTTCAATGCAAAAAAATTTCAAGTACTGCGCTACAAGACCACAAGTACCTCCCAACTGGCATACACAGGGCCTGGAGGTACTGCAATCCCAGAACCACAAACAGTGAGAGATCTGGGCATCAACATGTGTAGTGATGCATCATTTCACATGCACATTGTCAAGTTGACAGCAAGGTGCAGACAACTGGCGGGGTGGATACTGAGGACTTTCCGTACAAGGGATCAAAAAGTCATGTTGATTCTATGGAAGACATTTGTTCTGAGCCGCCTAGACTTTTGCTCTCAGTTGTGGTCACCACACAGTGTTAAGCGGACAGCAGAACTCGAGGCAATTCAGCGGCACTATACAAAAAAGATCGCCACAGTCCAACAGATGAACTACAGGGAGCGACTGAAGGCACTAGGTCTCTACTCCCTGGAGCGCAGGCGGGAGAGGAATGTAATAATATACATATGGAAAATACTGGAAAGACTGGTGCCAAACTTTGGTATCAAGTACTACAGGAATGCCCGCACGGGTCGCCACTGCATGGTGCCGAAGGTACCGTCCACTGCATCTCACATAAGAACGAGATACTGCAGCAGCCTCGGTTTCAGAATACCTCAGCTCTTCAATGCCCTGCCAAAACATTTGAGAGACATGCAAGACATGGATGCGGAGGTCTTCAAGACAAAACTTGACGCCTTCCTCTCCACGATACCAGACGAACCAATGGCTCGTAATGAGACGCCGTTTAGGGCAGCTGTGTCAAATTCTCTTATACACCAGATGTGCCATCAAAACTCTTGATTGGACCGTGTCAGGTGGGGGAGAAGAGCCATGCAAGGAACGTGAAAATCACGGTGGTGCACCAGCATGACCGCAGCCACTTGGCAGAAACACATAAATAAATAAATAAATAAATAAATATATATATATATATATATATATATATATATATATATATATAAATATATGTATATATGTGTCTGCATATGTATGTGCGAGTATACGTATAAGTGTTCATCTGTACATAACTATATATGCGTGTACCTATATATAGAAGCATGTATATATATGTTTGTATGTTTATGATATGTGTATTTATGTATACGTGTGTGTGTGTGTGTATGTGTGTGTGTGTGTGTGTGATTTAACTATATATGCGTTTTATATTGGTTTCAAAATTTGGCTCAACGCCTGCAATTTCGAGTGAGGTGATTATTCGATAAAGCCGATCCCAGTTTTCAACTGATATATCGAACCCGATGGGATGAAAGGGAAATTCCACTTCACCAGAATATATATGTATTATATTACAATATAATAATATACATAATACTTATATCTATCAAATATCATTCGCGTCCAAGCACGTATATATCTTACTTCATCTACATATTCACTTAGTAAATTACTATTATAATTATTATTACTATTATTATTATTTTATCCGAAAGTCTATTAGAAAGGTATCAAATTCATGTAGTTATTTTTTATAATTGGACTGTCAGAAATATTGAGTCTTGAGTTATTAGACGTTGAATATCTTTTACGTTTTGTGATCTCTTGTCATCACATGGTTCAATAGTATCTTCCCTGTGAATAGCATATGTTTCACCACATGCTGGCTAGGAGTTACTTAAGAAATTCCTGTTGGGTATATGAATTTCTCCTGTATCAGTATGTACGTTATCGTCCCGCAGTTCTATTGCATCGTTCCTGTACAACAGGTCTGCTATTGAGCCTCTCTTCCGCAAATAAATTTTTAACTCAGGGATATTTTATATAGTTATAATATTAATAGTGAGTTGACAAAGATTATCATCAGTTAACCCGACCCTTTTTAAGTCTTAATTTCGCGACTGCTGGAACTTTTGTTAGTCTGCAAGTAACTAACATCTCTTGCGCATTCCTACATTACGTAAATTTAAAAGATGCAATGACGAAATAACAACTTCGCCATTAGCTACCGAAGCGTAGTCAAAGATATATGAATTCACAATAGTCGCAGTATTGGGACATATATATATTGAAACAAAGCTAATTTAGTATTATGCAATAACAACAGAAAAGAAATGTTAGATGCATACACCAAAAGAATTTGGAAAATCTACGACGGAGAAAGTATACTGTCCGAAATATATCAGAAAAATGCAACATAGAACTGTAATGTAGTCCTCCAGATATTGTCATTCAGAAAGGACCAGAGTGGAAATTCCATCTGATCGACGAATTTATCCCAACAGATGCTAAGACAGCGCTGAAAGTATTAAGAAAATTATCTAAATATAAAGATCACAGCATAAAATAACTTGTATGTTAGGGCTGAAAATACAAATAAAATTTATGATAATCGTTAATTGGAAATTATCGGAAAATATTCATAAAAATTCATGAGCAAAACACAAAAAAAAACATATACATACAATCAATTCATAGAATATAAAACTAATATCTACTACACTGTCATTAGTTGCAAACTAAAAGAAACAAAATGAAGTGTTTCTGCAGAATGCAAGACACACAAAAATGTATTCGATAGTGTAGAGAAAGCATGCAATAGAAAGATTACTTAGCAACATTAATAATGGTATTGGTGTCGTTGTTGTTGTTGTTGTTGTTAGTGGTGGTGGTGGTGGTGGTGGTGGTGGTGTTGGTGGTGGTGGTGGTGGTGGTGAGGATGATGATGATGATGATGATGCAACACAAGTATATATCAGGGATTGCTCTTTTTTGTAATTTGGAATATTCTACTAGTACTCTATCATTATTTTTGTATTTTTCCGGTTCCTTTATTAGTTTGAATGAAATCTACATAAAAGCATAAAGTAATCCGTTCTATGCATGGATACACTCTTATATAGTTATTTTATTTCTAAGACATTGTCAGTCTTTTATTGCAACAATGACATATAGCTTAAGAGGAAAAGAAAACTTTCGCAAACGTAATAATATCTGAAACAAAAAAAAAAATCTATAAACCTGAATCACATGTGTAAGTGTTACTATGAATACGTAATACTTTCGTTACCTTGGTAACTTATCTCTCGGTAAAAATGAAAGTAAAAAAGAGACAACAATGATGGAAATTTCGGTAAAAGAATTATAGGTTACATTTTAAGATATATCGCTAAACGCAAGGAAGAATAATGTGTAAAAGCAGAGATGTACATGAAGAGGGCTCATGTATTTCTGTGAATGTGATTGTGAAGGTAAAGGAAATGTGAAATTTCACACTGATACACGTGTGCGCACTCACACACATGTGCACAGACACATGCACATTGTATATATATATATATATATATATATATATATATATATATATATATATATATATATATATATATATATATATATATATATATATGCAATTCAGGTGCAAAAACGAAATAATTTTTTAGCTTAATTTTTGATTGAATGAAGTTGGCACTTTTAATTAATATTTTTAAATATTGGTTTTTCGCTATTTTGTTCTTCTTTCTCTTTGGATTTTCCTGTTTCAAACGTAGATCTATGCTCAACACGTTAGCAACTATTCCCCTTCACAAAGCGTCAAATTAATATACTTCTTGTGCACGTCCTCACGTTCGTATGTTCTTTCTTTCTTTTCGTCTACTTTCTAAATATTTATTTGTATTAACTTTATGTGTGTGTGTGTGTGTGTTTGTGTCTGTGCGTATGTATATATATATATATATATATATATATATATGAAAAGAGCGAAGGAAAGAAAAATAGAGAGAGTTCGAGGCTTATGTATAGATATGTGAAGCAGCGAAAATGAGTAATATGTAATGCATTTAGTTGAAGTGATATGTATTTAATAACATTCGGCTTCCACACGTCAAAGCACGTTTCACTAGTTTCAGGATACGTCCACACCCTGAGTTGCACAAAAGGTTTAAATAGATTTATATTAAATTGAATAGAAAATATTTAATGGCCCCAGTTTGAGAATATATGGACTTCTATTTGTCCTCCTCATGTCACGTATATAAATTATCTTAGCAGCAAGAACGATTCTCTCACTTTATGTTCCTCGTTGTAGACCAGACAATATTTGTGTTACCTAACGTACGTTTTGTTGGGTTCGGAATTACAATGACATCGAAAATCTCATTCGGTGGTTAATTATTTATCAGTTTCGTATAGACCACGGCAGCATGTTGTGACTATAAGCAAATGCTTGCAGCCAATAATGATTGTAAACCAAAAACGGAATCTGTTCACATCAGTCAAATAGAAATTATATATTCTACAATTTTGTGTTGTCTAGCTTGGACTACGATGGTATTTCCGTGTATTCAGCAGTTATTAATTTGTAGTTCATCCCCAGGGCGTATTTTGGGTGACAAATATGAGAGAGATCGGATGAGCTTTCGATGAATACTGCAAAAACTGTGGTTGAATGTATGAGTGTTTTTTGTTTGTTTATCTTTTTCTTGCGGAGATAGAGATGGTAATTACGAACTCAAGGGTGAGAAATGAGGAATTCTGTCATGAGTGCTTCATGTAATGTTCGGGATGATATATCATCATCAGGCTCCTGGAGTCTTTAGATGAAGCGGAACCGAACGAAAGGGACAGATATTTAAAGCCTTAAACATGAAAGTATGCATACGTTGCCTGAAAAGGTCTATGAAATCAGAGACAATTAAATAAATGTTTTGTATATTGATATTATAAAATGGCGTGAGATTTTTCCTAAAGACAATACTGTAATTGATAGGATGCAGGATAAGCCA
>NC_142932.1:58528047-58535547 GCF_046866305.1 Octopus bimaculoides | reverse complement strand
ACGAGTTGTTTGGGAAAAGTACACAGTTATACTACTGACATTTAGTTAATAAATATTATAAGTTATGTCAATTTATCTGGCAGTGACTGCTGTGTGTTTTCAGATAAATTTGTTCGCTCCCTATTAAAGTAAAAAATATTCTTCTCATAGGTTCACTATTATTATTATTATTATTATTATTATTATTATTGTGATTGATGTTGTTGTTGTTGTTGTTGTTGTTGTTCTTCTTCTTCTTCTTCTTCTTCTTCTTCTTCTTCTTCTTCTTCGTCTTCTTCGTCTTCTTCTTCTTCTTCGTCTTCTTCGTCTTCTTCTTCTTCTTCTTCTTCTTCTTCTTCTTCTTCTTCTTCTTCTTCTTCTTCTTCTTCTTCTTCCTCTTCTTCTTCTTCTTTTTCTTCTTCTTTCAATTTTGTTTCCAATTCTTGACGGGTGTCTTTCCGACACCTAGAACAAGGAAACTTACTTGGGAAAGGAAAGGAAATTCACGGCGACCATACCTTTGTCAATACGTGCGACATAATACGTTTGACGTACCATTTAAGACAATCATTTGTACTTCCTGTATGGTTGATAAGCCAGGGATCATCTTTAAATCATTTTCAGTTACTTTTATTGATCATTCCAAGTGCTCCTACAATTATTGGTATGATAACCGTCTTCAGATGCCATAATTTTTCCATTTCAATTAGCAAAACTTCACATATTCTGAGCTTATCAAAAAATGTTGTTGATATATTATGATCAAAAGATACGTTCATGTCAATCAATATACAAATTTTATTGTTTGGTTTTCCACAAAAATATCTGGTGTATTAGCGTTGATGCTCTGGTCTGTATATACTGGAAAGTCTCATAGAATCGTTACATTTTCTCCTTCAATTACAGTCGCAGGATGGTGCTAGTACCATTTGTCAGCGGTTTTGAGTTTATAATGCCGACATGTTAACCAGTGTAGATATTAGCCAACTCTGTCATATGTTGATTTATAATCTACTGGTGCTAAAACTTTACATTCAGAGATTACGAGTTCCACTGTCTCAATCACATCGTTGCAGTATCGGCACTTTTGGTCTACTACTTACTATCACATTGGCTAGATAGTTAAGGGTCAATAAGCTCTGATCTGGAGCAGCCAAGATACAACCTTCGCTTTCTGCCTTTATTGCAGAGCTCCGTAGCCACTGAATGGTGTCTCTTTGGTTTATGTGGCTTATGTGAGCGTGTTTGCTAGAGGCCACAACCTGGTTTTTTTGTTCCCTGGTTTCAGCCAATTTTTCGAACACTTTATGCTTTGCCAGTGATTTCACCTTTGCGACAACATTTGCCGCGCTTCTAACATGCTGTTCACCCAGTTATTATGCATAAACTCAATAGCAAATTCGCTGGTCTTCTTCATCACAGAATGGAACTTCTTTCATCTCTCGTGGTTTTCAAAGTGTTTTAGCATCCAGTCGTTAGACGTTTCAAGATATTTTGCCAGTCCAGTTCTAGCAGTTTGTAAGAGATTTCAAAGTGGATCAAGCATCGGCTGCCTTGGGGTCTGGGAAAATAAAGACGATCTGCGTCTGCCTTTGTGTGGCGCATCTTATTGCAAGTCAGCAGCTTGCGGATTTTCCGGTCAAACTTCTTAATTTCGCTGATATTCCAGTTCAACACATTGGAACGATAAATAACAACTGCAACTGCTAAGGAATTTAACTCAGATTTTAGGGAAAGAATATGCACGATGACAATGCACTTCTCAGTTAGTGTGACGTACCTGTTCCTCTTAACACAATCTTTAACAATTCCTGCATGGATGGTAAGCCAGGTATCGTTCTTAGATAATGTTCAGTTCCTTTTTTGATCATTCCAAGTGTCCTTAAAATCATTGGTATTGTAACCGTCTTGAGATACCACATATTTTTGGTTTCGATTAACAAATCTTAATATATTCTGAGCTTATCAAATTTTTTTGCCGAGATATTACGGTCACAGGGTATGCTCATGTCAATCAATAAACAAACATTATTGTTTTGGTCTTTCACAGCAATATCTGGTTCATTTATTTTGATGGTCCGGTCTGTACATACTGGCAAGTCCCAAAGATTTTTAAAGTTTCTCCCTCAGTTACAGCTCCAGTGCGGTGCGTGTACCATTTGTCAGCAGTTTTGAATTTATAATATCGATACATTATCCAATATAGATATTGGACAACTCTGTCATGTTTTGATTTGTTCTCTACAGGTGCTAAAACTTTCCAACCAGAAATCAGGTAGTCCACTCTTTCAACCACATTGTTGCAGTATCGGCACTTTGGGTCTACAGCATTTTCCATCACATTGGCTTGAAAGTTCCGGGTCAATTAGTTCTGATCTTGAGCAGCCAAAATAAAGCCTTCGCTTTCTGCCTTTAACCCTGAGCTCAGTAGCCACTGATGGGTGTGCTTGTGGTCTACAGCAACTGTTTGTTACAGACCACATATTTGCCATGCAGAGGTATTTTTCTTTGTTCCTACCTATCTATGAGTTGTTCAAGCGCATTTTGCTTTGCTATTGATATCACCTTCTTTGCAACTGCATTTGCCGCACTTCCAACATACTTTTCAACTGGGTTTCAGATTTGGAACTTTTTTGCTCTCCTTCGTAACAGAATGAAATTTGTTACTTCTTTTGTAGTTTTCAACGAGCTTTAGCATCCTGTCGCTAGATGTTTCAAGGTATTTTGCCAATCCATTTGTGGTGGTTTTGTATGATAATTCAAATTGGATCAAGACTTGACCTCCTTGAAATCTGGGTAGGCAAAGACGATCTACGTCTGCCTTTGGATGGTGCATTTTAATGTAAGTCAGCAGCTTACGGATTTTCCTGTCAGCCATCCTTATTTCACTTATATTCCAGTTCAACACATTGAAACTGTAAATAACAACCGGAACTGCTCACGAATTCATAGTTAACACCTTCTTACGTGCATTTAACTTGGTGTTTAGGATTGCTAGAACTCTCCTGTAACATTCCTTTCTGATCTTCTCTTTCATGCTTGCATGCTGTATGCCAGAGCCCTCATTTATTCCGACGTGTGTGTAAGCTTGTTTTGGGTAGGATCCTTCTGTCCATCTAATCCAAACTGCATTTTAATTGTAAGTCTTTTCATCACTCCAGATATTTTTCCAAGAGTTTTGGTGAAAAATTTGTGGCGGTGTATTGAACAAATGTTCACCAAATTTGGCTAAAATACTCATAACCCTAACCCTAGCCCTAAATCTAAAGTCCGAACACTAACCCTAAAACCCTAAAGTTAAAACCAGTACAAACGCACGAACGATGTCAGAAATAACAGTACCGCCGATAGTTGTTGTTGACAAACAACGGCAGTAATTTTATTCAAGGGAAAATAACCCATTACACCGCCACAATGTGTTGTTGAGAATCCACAGCAGGAATTGTTTTCACCTCAATAGACGTTAGTGATTGGTTGAAATTATCGAAATTCGACAACTTTTAACATGAAATAACTTCGAATATAAAACTGTTTTCTGTTCTATAAGACAGAATATACAAGTATACGAAGTTTTAAAGTTTTTCGGTAGAAAACTCACTAAATTAAAACTAAGTAGAAAATGATGTCCGCCAAATCATAAGGATCCCATTTTTGTCCTTTTCTCTTATTACGCGCTTCATCACCTATTCTTTCTTAACTACCTTTAGTAATTTTTCAGTACTGTTCTGTAAATACTCTGCTGGCCTTTTTCTTTCAACCTGTACGCATTTTTGTACTGCTATCAAGTCTCTTCTACCTTGGTTACACCTCAAGTACAGCCGGTTGATATCAGCTTTCGGATGGTAGGCTCAGTACATCACCAACAAATTTCTAGTTTTTCTATCAAGTTTCTTTACCTCATTTTAGCTCCAGTATATTATTCCAAGATTATTACTTTTAATATTCACTTTTAATCTACGTGCTTGTTATAACCACACGCTGAGACACAACCAGCGTCCTAGAGCGAGTGAACGATGAGAGATATTACAGTATGACTAAAATGTTGGGGAGGGCAAGTGGTAGGGTCAGTAGTGAAATATCTTCATGTAATACAACACATACATTTCAATTGATAGGGTTCTCCTAAGGATGTGGGCAATACTTTTCAGCACAATCTTTTGAATTTCTATGAGACATAGATCTGCCGAGATATTATGTAGATTTTTCTGACATCCATTACTTATCATACCAAGGGCACCCACAATAACAGAAAAACTAGTCATTTTAAGATGCCACATCTTTTGTATTTCAATTTCCAGGTCCTTATATTTACTTCCTTTGTCAAATTCCTTGACAAATATATTTTCATCAGTGGGAATACTTACATCTGTTAGTCTACAAATATTTTCGTCTCAATCTTTAATGACTATGTCTGGTCAATTATCCTGGCTCGTTCTGTCGGTGTTGACTGGAAAAACCCAGAGGATAGCGATATTTTCACATTCAGCAACTGGATCAGGATAATGGTAATACCAATAAGCAGGAGTGCTGTTTTTCTAGTGTTTGCATATTTTCCAATGTAAATATTGTGCTACTCTATCGTAGCGATATTTGCATTCGTTTGGTGTCAGCACAGGATATGCCGAGACAACAAGATCTACCATTTCATCAAATTTATCGCAGAATCTACATTTGAGATCAGAACCGTTTTCTAAAAATTTAGCCTGATAGTTTTTGGTAAGCAAGCTTTGTATCTTGTGCCGCCAATATGAAGCCTTCAGTCTGCTTTCAGTCCTGAGCTTCTCAGCCATTAATGGATTATTCTTGGGCTACATCAGCATTTTGCCTCCGAAGTATATACTATCCATTCCGAGGCTTCTGGACCCACTGCACCTCAGTTTGTTTTCCTCTGATCTTCTTTGCAATCTGCTTGATCCGTTTGGCTTGTTTGATAGCAGTGGCTTCATGTTCTTCATCTAATTCAGGGTTAATGCAATGTTCCTTGCAAATGTGCAAGCTTCTTTGACAATAGAATGTGATTTATTTTTTGCTGCTTTCTTGTTGCACGCATGCCACAGCATCCAGTCCTCTGTACTAGATAAGTACTTATTCATTGCTATTGTCGAGATCTTATAGCACAGTTCTACCTGCATCATTTCTCTTCTCCATTACTTCTAGGTAGTTACAGACGATCAACGTCTGGTTTAGGTGGGGCATGTTCTCAGATGTTAGTAGTTTTCTTGTCATCCTGTCCAGGCGTTGCAGTTCTATAAGATTCCAATTAATGATGTTAAAACTGTATTGGACTACTGGAAGTGCCAGGGTGGTAATGGCTTCGATGCGATTTTTGAATTTGATTTTAGTTTTTAGTATGAGTTGTGTTCTTCTGTAAAACTCCTTTCATAAGTTATTCCTTCAAAGTAGCATGCTGTATACCGTCTCCATTTATCCACAGGTATTTATAGCTTCCTTGTGGGTCAAGCTCCTTGATGGTAGTGTTAGTATGTAATTTAATGCACACTTATCAAGGCTTTATTATTATTATTATTATTATTATTATTAGTAGTAGTAGTAGTAGTAGTAGTAGTAGTAGTAGTATCATCATTGTTGTTGTTGTTGTTGTTATCAATATTATTTGTGGCTCTATTCTTCCTCTAAATATGTTGTCTGTTTTGTCTTTTAAAATTTGAATAAATTTTACTTCGTCTTAGACAAATGAAGGAGGAATGAAGAAGAACAAAATGAGAATTTTCAGTAACCATATCTCTTTGATTTCAATCATTGTTCCAAAGCTATGAAATCCGCTTGTACATGTACTGTTACAGAGAATACACTATTGATTACAGACCTATCCAGAAATGGTTTTCACGCATCCATCCACAGACACATCACGTTTCGTTCGGCCTGTTCACTTCAATAAGTATTGGTTGAACAACTCACCCACGAAGATCCCTGCCAATCCACCCGGGGAATGACTCAGCAAATGTGATGCTCTTATGAAACCGTCTGTCCTAAACTTCATTCGATAGTTAAAGTCCAAAACTTGGTGCATGAGTGCCAGAAGCTCTAAACGAAAGAGAAAGTTTTAGTCTACCATAAACGCCATCAGTTTACTCGCTCGAAACCAGATTACTGTTAGACCAATAGGGGATTGCCTTTCCGTACCGTCACCTACGATACGAAGTGATGCATCTAAGTGAATATGAAGCAGATAAAAGAATGACTGATCCTGTACAAGCAATCAATGACGGGTGCTAAACCAGAGTTGCATCCACGGAGGATTGTGATATGCATCTTTTGGGACTTGATCTTTACGTCCATTAAATATATCGACTCAACGAGGTAATTAAGCTGAAACAACCAACCGGCAAAACAGCGCACTTCTTCAACACGACAACGCTCTTCTCTATATCACTGGTTTGATCAAAAATGTTATTCAAAAGCCTGGTTGAGATATACCCAACGTATTATTCTAAATAGTGCTTTCCGCTTATTGTATATTTCTGTAGCTCACCAAGAGTCTGTGAAGCAATTCGTTCAATAAGTACGTGTAATTGAAAACGTGCTTTATGAATTCTCCGAGGAAATAACCGTTGTTATCTGAAGTCAATGCATTTGCAAACTAGTGGGACGTTGGCATGAAGTCTTGAACGAGAGAATATATTACTGGCTCATTTTCTGTAATGATGCATTAAAATTAATCATTACAATAAAAGAAAAACGAAGGAATTTATGTGACAGCACAATAGCATATGTAACATAAGTTAACCTTTACTTTGCATATTTTCATGTATTGTTTTGATATTGAGATTTGATTAATTGTGAAATATTACAAACTGATCTTGAGAGCTGCAATGATGCTTCATATAATAATTGATTTAGAGTAATGATACTGATGATTGTGATTGTTTTAATTAAATTAGTTTTATCACACTTGTCTTTTATTTGTTTTTGTCGCTCTTCCTATTTTATCGACGTCTTTGTTGTCCAGAAGATGATACACTTTTGTTCTTCATTCTTAAATTGTCTTCAGCTTTAGATTGAACTGGTCATGACGTACTCATTTAGAATCTCCCATCGTGAAAATTTTCTTAGTTCTAAATTCTATTTTTTAGTATTTGTCGATGATGTTACATTTGGACTTGTCTTTATTCGTTTTGCACATTTTAGCTGTATATTTGTGTTTATCCATCTCAATGTTAATTTATATAATTTTTACTGTAGATACGCTTCTTGGTTTCCTTCCGTAATGCATTTTCCTTTTTCATATTGTATTCGAATTTCTGAAATTATGATACTTTTTTTTTTTTCTTTGTGCCTATTTAGAATGTATCGTCATATGAAAAGCTGTGCTGAGGTATAACGACATATTTATATCCGGAGTATTTTTCTTGCAAATCTTTTAGGATTATATTCATGTATTTACTTTTCATTATCTACAGAATGCTCACCTGTTCAAAATTTAATTTTTGTATGTTGAAACATAAGTAATAATATTTGTTGTGCAAATTATTTACTGATATAAAAGATATAAAAACACCG
>NC_142932.1:58508047-58523047 GCF_046866305.1 Octopus bimaculoides | reverse complement strand
CAGAAATCATACTACCTAACAAATACGAAGAAGAAGAAGAAGAAGAAACAACAAAAGCTATAAAATAAATGAAATCCAAACTAAAACTAGAACAGCAACGGACCATGATAAAACGATGGCAAGAAAAGCCCCTACATTGTAAATACTGAGGTAAACTAAATGCAAAAGAAATAGACAGAGAAAAATCCCAGCAATGGTTGAGACGCTCAGGACTCAAAGCAGAGACTGAAGGATTTTTAATTGCTGCACAAGACCAAAGCCTCCCCACCAGAAATTACCAAAAACATATAAGGAAAAGAAACATAACAAGTAACTGTAGAATATGTGGAGATGGACAAGAAACAATAAATCATATTATCTCTGGCTGCCCAGTCCTGGCTAAGAAAGAATATATTCACAGACACGACAGAGCTGGGACCTATATACACTGGAAGCTATGCCAACACTATGGAATAACAACAGAAACAAGATGGTATAAACACACGCCAGAAAAGGTCACAGAAAACGAGAAAGCAACCATACTCTGGGATATGCCAATACACACAGATAGAGAAATTAAGGCAAATAGACCAGATATAGTTGTCAAAGATCATGAAGAAAAAATGCTTTCAATTGATGTATCAATACCAACAGATGACAACGTTTCTCTAAAAGAAATGGAAAAACATTCAAAATACAAAGACCTGGAAATAGAGGTAACTCGAATGTGGAATCTAAAAACAGAAACAATTCCTATCATAGTAGGTGCCTTAGGTATAATAAAAAAAAATATTCAGACAAATACATAACAAAGACACCAGAATTTACAAATATATATAACATACAGAAAATTGCACTACTGGGCACTGCACACATCCTATGCAAAACACTTTCAATACAGTAACCATAAGAGCACCACAGCAAACCACAGCACATGCCCAAGGCGCACAGAGCTGCGCTCGGTGGTGAAGTGAAAGCACGTTATGAAAATAAAACTACTGAACAATAATAATAATAATAATGATAATAATCATAATAATAATAATGATAATAATCATAATAATAATAATAATAATAATAATAATAATAATAATACATCCAAACTAAAACTAGAACAGCAACGGTCCATGATAAAATGATGGCAAGAAAAGCCCCTACATGGTAAATACTGGGCTAAACTAAATGCGAAAGAAATAGACAGAGAAAAATCCCAGCAATGGCTGAGAAGCTCAGGACTCAAAGCAGAGACTGAAGGATTTTTAATTGCTGCACAAGACCAGAGTCTCCCCACCAGAAATTACCAAAAACACATAATGAAAAGAAATATAACAAGTAACTGTAGAATATGTGGAGATCGACAAGAAACATTAAATCATATTATCTCTGGCTGCCCAGTCCTGGCTAAGAAGGAATATATTCACAGACACGACAGAGCTGGGACCTATATACACTGGAAGCTATGCCAACACTATGGAATAACAACAGAAAAAAGATGGTATAAACACACGCCAGAAACGGTCACAGAAAACGAGAAAGCAACCATACTCTGGGGTATGCCAATACTCACAGATAGAGAAATTAAGGCAAATAGACTAGATATAGTTGTTAAAGATCATGAAGAAAAAAAATGCTTTCTAATTGATGTATCAATACCAGCAGATGACAACGTTACTCTAAAAGAAATGGAAAAACTTTCAAAATACAAAGACCTGGAAATAGAGATAACTCGAATGTGGAATCTAAAAACAGAAACAATTCCTATCATAGTAGGTGCCTTAGGTATAATAAAAAAAATATTCAGACAAATACATAACAAAGACACCAGGACTTACAAATATATATAACATACAGAAAATTGCACTACTGTGTACTGCACACATTCTACGCAAAACACTTTCAATACAGTAAACATTAGAGCACCACAGCAAACCACAGCACATACCCAAGGCGCACAGAGCTGCGCTCGGTAGTGAAGTGAAAGCACGTTATAAAAATAAAACTACTGAACAATAATAATAATAATAATAATAATAATAATAATAATAATAATAATAATAATAATAATGAAAGTAATCATAAATGTGCCAATTTTGGAATAACATCTGGGGGCAAGTAGTTTCCCCATAACCACGGTGCTGAATGAATTCATTCCGTAAGATCCGAACTCCATCACCTGGGGACTCGACTACAGAACTATGCGCGCATAATGACGGAAGATGTAATTGCACAGGTAACAAAATTGCCAAACTGGAAAGCGTCAGGACAATACTATTGACTCATGTACTTTAGGTCAACATACAAGCGATTTCCTTTGCAATTTGACAATTGCCTACAGAGTGGTGCAGTTCCGAAATAGATTGCAGAGAGAAAGACATCATTGTTGATGAAAAATCGGTCAAATGGCAATGAGTATGGCAATTACCGACCCATTGCGTGTCTTAACCTCTTATGGTAAGTCTTAACAGGTACCCTCGCAGGGAAAATATATGCATTCCTTGTGGAAAACAATCTACTTCCAGTAGAACGAAAGGGATGCCGAAAAGGATCTAAGGGCACCAAAGACCACCTCGTGATAGACAAGGCTCTAATGAAGAATTGGAAACGGTACAAAAAAAATTCTGCATAGACCTTAGAAAAGCTTACAACATGTTGCCGCATTCGTGGATTAGGAAACAATCGACATGTGTAAAACAGCTGAAAACGTGTATGCACTGGTTAAAAACAACATGCCTAGTTGGAACAACCAGCCGAGGTAACAGACAAAATCTTCCAGGGAGATTCTTGCTCACATTTGCTATTTGTTATAGCCTTGATCCCACTATCTATAGTCCTACACAAAGTCAATGCCTACTATAAGATGAGAAAGAATGGATCTCGTTCATCTCAACAACCTTCTCTTCATGGATGATTTAAAACTGTTCGCAAAAACTGAGCCTGAGATGGAGAGGCTGGTTGAGACTGTAGAGATGGGCAGGTTATATATAGGTATGGAATTCGGCATCTCGAAGTGCGAGGTGCTTACTTTGAGACGAGGGAAAAGAGTAGATTGCAGGAGCATTTAATTTCCAAATAGAGAAAGAATAAAAATTCTTGAGGATGATGGATACAAGAACCTTGGGATCCTGCAGCCGTACAACAACTTCCACAAAGAAATGAAAGACAAAGATACCACTGCATATATCGAGTACTACAAACTTCTTTTGAAATGAAAGCTCAACTTTAGATCAATAACATGCCTTCCGGTAATGTAGAAATTAATGTCAGATGCGTCGGTCGGTGAACTGTATACATACCTGGAAAACAGTGGGCTGCTTCCTGTTCAACGGAAAGGATTTCGAAAGAGGAGCCGCAGACGAATGATCAGCTCTTAATTTATAATCTAATTATCAAGAATTGCAAGAGAAGACACACAAACCTGAGCATGGCATGGGTTCACTATCAAAAAGCATACGATATGATACCACACTCCTGGATAATAAATACGATGGAAAAAGTATGGAGTAGCAGAAAATATGAGAAGCCTTATATGGAATAGCATGAAATGCTGCAGAGCGGAATTGACAGCAGGGAACCAAGTATTAGGAGTGATGAAAATCAAGGGAGGAATGTTCCAAGGGGACAGTGTATTCCCACTGATCTTCGTGCTGGGAATGATCCCCTGGAGTGAAATACTACAGAAAACATAGATGGGGTATGATCTCGGAAGAGGTAAGAGAAAAACGAACAACTTGCTATTCACAAAAACTGAGGCAGAAGTGGACAGCCTAGTGCAGTCTATGAATATTTTTTTCCAATAATGTTAAGATGGAGTCTGGACTCTCAAAATGTGCTATGATGGTGATGAGACGAGTAAAACTTGGCAGGACAGAAGGCATGTGTTCACTAATCGGTAAAAGAATGCAGGCAACTCAACATCAATCCAGCTATAATTTACTTGGAATACTCGAGGCAGATGGAATCAAACACCCCGATATGAAGGAAAATTAAAAGGACCGTACCTGCGGTCAGTGAGAAAAGTATTGTCTTCAAAACTGAATGCCAGAAACATGATTTTGGCAATAAACTGGAGCGCGGTCACAGCAGTTCGGTATGGTGCTGGAATCCTGCAGTGGACAGAGGAGGAACTAAAGGAGATGGACAGGAAGTCAAGAAAGCTTCTAACGATGCATGGTGCCCATCATCCACGTGCGGACACTGATCACCTATACACGAGGAGAGCAAATTGAGGAAGAGGACTGATAAGTGTGGAAGACTGCGTGTGTATAGATCTCGAGATCTTCATGAGAAACCTAGCCAAAAGTAAGGAAATCTTGCTAGCGACAGTTAGGCACGAAGGAGAATTGAGAGCAGAGAAAAGAGGGAAAACAAAGGAAGAAGTGTACAAAGGACATGAGGAAGAATTACGCTAGAAGAGGCTACGCAATCAATTCAATGTAGCCACAACAGAATTTGCAGGAAAAACTATGTGAGACTGGCTGATGGAAGGAACACTAACAAAGAGACCGAGAGCTCTATACTGGCAACGCAAGACCAAGTATTGGTCACGAACTGGAGAATCAAACGTAGGAATGAGAAAGTGTCTCTACTGTGTTGTATATGCCATAGATTGGAGGAAACGATTTCCCAAATCGCGAATGAATATCCTAAACTTACCCAAAACCACTACAAATTGTGGCGACACGAGCAGGTTGCGAAAGTGCTACTTTGGAAACTGGGCAAAAAGTGGAGATTAGAGTGGCAAGACCTGGTATTAGCACAAACCGCAGTGAGTGGCGTTGTCGGAGTATAGTAAAACCATCTGGGATTTTTCCAATCCAAACTGATTAGGTACTAGAGTATAACAGACCGGACCTAGTGGTGGTGGACACGAAGCACCACATATGATATAGTTGATATTGCATGCCCCTTTGATCCACGAATATTCAAGACGGAAGGCAGAAAGATAGATAAATACAGCCTTCTTGAGTACGAAATAGCCCGGCTATTGAAAATAAAGAAAGTGAAGATAATGACAGTTAATATTGTGTCCTTTGGAATAGTATTAGAAGGTATCAAGAGTAATATAAGGAAATTAGAATTGAGTGTCCAGTAGAACTGTTACAAAAGATTTGCTTCCTTGGAACGGCCAGAATAATCAGGAAAGAATTAGATATCTGAAAAGAATGGATAGGTAGCAAGCCCGCTGCTCATGTAAGACTCCGGGAGCTCCAAGAGAAACTGTGATAAAAAGAAATAATAATAACAACGGTTTCAAATTCTGGTACAAGGGCGGCAATTTTGGGGGTGGGGATGAATGATTACATCAACCCCGTTGTTCAAGTAGTACTTCTTTTATCGATTCTGAAACGATGAAATTTAAAGTCGACCTCGGTGGAATTTGAACTCAGAAATACCACTAAACAATGTGTCCAGCGCGCTTGCGATTCTACCAGATCCCAATAAGAAAGACCTGGCAATAAAACAAATGTATGTATTTATTATGAGCAAAATATTAACCCTCTCGAGTTAAAACAGTGCATATGTATATGTTATATCTGTATCTCTATCTCTGTCAATATCTATCTACCTTTCTCTCTTTCAATCTCTCTCTTTCTCCATATTCATAAAAACACACAAACTGACACAGACACACACACAAACATTTTATATCCAAACACGGTCCTTTTTTAGTGTTTTGAGCCCCCGATATCTCATCATAAAACATCATATAGTATGCTAGTATGCGTTATATCATCTCGTTTAAGGTATGTTTCTTTCTATAATTTATACGCACTGCTGATCCATTTCAGTAAATGTGATGCTGCACAAGCAACGATCATTACACAGTTGACACATGACCCATGTGAAATGTGGTCTAAAACATTAGAAAGAGGGACTCTTTCATCTTACGCTTCTGAGATATATGCTTAATAAATCCATATAGTTATCCTTTTCAATGAACCAATTGGATCGACTTGTTATACACAGTCAGTCGCACATATTTGAAATCCATAGCCACCAGCAGTGCAGATCAGCAACCCCTACAACTACCTCAATTAAAACCAACAGCACACAGTCATAGGCTCTAGGATAACAACAGCACCAACTTCATCACTAACAAACGCACTTTTCCAGTTGATAAACCTTCATTATATGTTAGTTTAAACAATTGTAAATACATACATACATATATACACACATATATATGTATATGTATATATATATATATATATATATATATATATATATATATATATATATATATATTTCATATTTGTTTACATATTTGTGTATGTGTGTAATTTGTGTTATGAAACTATGTCCGCTTTCAAACTTTAATGAGTTGTGGACAAAAATATGAGGAAAGTTTTCGTTTGAGATTATTTGCAACACAGATATATATAAGTAGTTATAACCACTCCTAAAGATGACATGAGTGAAGTATGATTGGATTATATTCAAATAATGTGAATGCCAATTTTGTTACTAGAAATACAGGGTAGGTGAAAATTAACTAGACACTAGAAATTGCTTATAGAATTATATTGTCCGGTGACAATAAAAAGTTGTCACGCAAAGCTGATGACCATGGGCTCTGTGAACAACGGAAGAAGTGGCCATCCAACTACATCCCGATCAGCGGAGAATGTAGCAACAGCGCAGAAAATATTTAATCGCAGATCGAAAAAATCAACGACAAGCAGCTCGTGAAAGAGGACTAACAAGAGATACGATGCGTATGGTGTTACATAAAGAATTGGACTTTCATCCGTGGAGACTCCATTACGTGCAGGAGCTAAAACCGGATGAGGCAGCGCGGACCTTATGAATTGCCCCCAAGAAATCCAGATCTCATTCCAAGTAATATTTACCTGTTGGGGTTACACAAAAGAGGAGGTGTACAAGACAAAACCTCGCACATTGGAGGAATTGGAGACACAGATTCAGGAGGTTCTCAATGATAAACCTTCGGAAGGTTGTTCATTCCATCCCTGGCCGTTCGAGGGAACTGGTTGATGCCAGTTGAAATATGAAGATTTACTTTTATTTTCCCATGTAATAAAAAGCATGTGTCATTTGTTTCAATAAATTTACAAAAGGAATATGGATTTTATTACCAATTTTTAATGCCTATTTACTTTTCACCCATCCTCTATTTATCTATACATTTTATATGCGCGACTGTGCATTTATATTTGAATAATCACTTTTACTTCCAAAGTAGCATTTGTGAAAATATTCATAAACAATCACCGCTTTTATTGCTTATAATCTATTTGCATTTGACATGACCAACAACTTTCTCCCTTGAGGGACAAACTTACTTTTCTGACAGTCATCAGTATCTATTTGATGTGCGCCATTTTGTCGAAAATAATATTGAATATCTTCACATTAGCAAATCATTACGACCCTCTGCAATGAAATATACCCTAATGATTTATATCATATATACACACTGTCACAGAAATTGCCACATTAGAAAGCTGGAGAGACCTCCAATGAGAAACCTATGAATTTAAAGTTTCTGCACAGCATCATCCTCACTTGCGCATTCTTTCGTCTAATTAATGAATTATTCCCTGTCACTTCTATATATACACATTCCATGTGATAAAGAAAGTTCCAGATAAAAACTATTTATGAATTCTAACGTTAATATATATGTTAACGTTGACTGTTACAAAGATATATAAAGAAGATGGCTGATATAGATATGAAGAAGATAACTCCTTTTTAATATAATTTTCACTCCGTTTAAAAGCGTACTGCTTTCTCCATATGCACATTAATACATACATCAGTTTTCGAGTACATTAGATTTTTTTAAACCGATTCCTATCAGTTACAATATCTAAAGTAAAATTAGGAAACCAATTCAATAAGGAATTATAATTATAAATTATTAAATATTGAATTTACTTATTGATCTAAAAAATATCATTCTTCATCTGCGATGTGATGCACATAAAATAATGTCTACAATAGTTTTAATGCTTTCAATTGTAGAAGTGTACGTTAGTAATAATCTAGTGATTTGGATTTTTGTGGGACGATTTCGTTCTACCACCGCTGTCCTCTGACTGCCGCTTAAGCTTGAATAGATGGTATGTCTTAAAATACGGATCGCAGCCAGACGCCCCCGCAGAAAACAACATCACTCGTAGGGATTGTAATTTTCCTACAAATCTGGTGTGAGGGAATTTCCAAGAGCTGTGTAGTACATAAGAACTTAGCTACACCGTATCATGTCTAGAAAGTGAATAGCACTGCTTCAGTAGAAACCTTTCTGGAAGGAATTCCTTTCGTGAAGTGTCTTTCTTGTTGCTGTACGTACAAATCAGTGTATATCTTGTAGAGTAACCGAAAACATAGTCTGGCTTTGAAAAACATATTTTCTTTTGCTTCCAATGTTAAATTATTGTGGGTCCTTATACTACATTAATTAAGCAAAATAGCAGTACGAGATATATCATACCCCCAGTAAACACTGGATTTTTTCTTACATGATTGTTTGCGGTTAATATTTAGAAATGATTAAGTGCCTTATATGAATATTTAGCTATAATATCTATGCCGGCTTCAAATTTTGACGCAAAGCCAATAGGTTCGAAGGTGGAAGCTAGTCAATTACATCAACCCTAGTGTCCAGCTGGTACTTCTGCTCTCGACCTCAAAACGAGGAAGGACAAACTGTACCACGTTGGAATTTGAACTTAGGACGTGAAGATGTATGAAATGGTTAGAACCATCTCATCCAATGTTCTAACGATTTTCCAGCTCACCCCCATAATTTCGCTATGACGTATGTATGTATGTATGTATGTATGTATGTATGTATCTTTGCATATATATATATATATATATATATATATATATATATATATATATATATATATATATATATATATATATATATATATATATTACGATATAACATTGACCAGGTCATTTATACGGGAAGTGAATGAAAGTTATTCTCTATAAAATGGTTGATTGTTTGAAACGAAATGCAGCAAACCATTTTGCTGCAGGTCTTACTAATATGAAACACAACAAATGGTCACCATACCGAAGCTATTGCATACGGCACTTGTCGAAGGTGCAACGCTGTAGGAAGCAAACTTCTCATAACACAAATACACCTGAAACCAGACAAGAGACACTTCCTTGTATTTTCGAATTGATACTGAAAAAGAAGGTTAATACATTCGATTTCAAGCAGTAAAATTGTGTACAACACGAATGAAGAGGAATTTCTGAGTTTCCACATAGGCTGCACGTTCTCCAAATTTTAGGGTTTACTGTGGTACATTTGCCAGTTAAATGTTCACTTTTATACCAAAGGATTTCACGGAGCTGCAAGCAATTTTTCGATTTTGCATAAGACTGAGCTTTTGAAACATTAAGACTTTTCGCTTTTTTGTAAATGATGACGGATTATATTCAGTGTGTGTACTTTTGCAGCCTTGATCTCAGGCCATAACATTCCAGCATCATTGATAACGATAGGCTTTTAGATGCAAGCATTATCAAACTTGTTCAAACTTACATAATATCTACCACAATAAGCTGCATATTAAGGAGTTTGTTATGATAACATTTCGTAATTATTAATCAGAAATATTTAAATCACCTAAATTTTAACATAAACTTTAACATAAATTTATTTATACTCCTAGCAAATTTTCTTAGAACATCAAATCCGTCGCATCAGGCCTTGCTATTTGTTTCGGCTCAGTGTTTTATATGATTTGATATAGATTAAACTCTTGTTGTAACGAACGTTACGGGTGTAACTATTCCTTAATTTTGGAGACACATGTCCTTAGTAGTCTTAGATGGGGTTCTAACAAAAGACAAGTTGCATAAGCACTTTTACTATAACATTTTTTTTTTTACAGATGAAATTCTGCAGTAAAATTCTTCCAAATAAGTTCTCAAAACTGTGTTATAAACAATCAAAATACAGCAAGATAAACAAAAACAAGCATTTAATGGAGATATGAAAAAACACAATCAGTGAGTACTCAAAAACCGATGTGCATACAACAGAAAACGTTTTACTTTTCCTTATCTCTGCGCCATCGCATCAAACAATCCATTTCTATTTTTTAAGTAGGTGGAATTGCTAAAAACATAATGCGGATCCATGATTCTTCTAAAACAAAATTTGATAGGCATGAGGATGTTGGTGATGATTAATGTTTGTAAAAATTTTTAATAAGCCAAGAATTAAAATCAGTATCGATGGGGATAAATTTAGTGTTGCTTGTCACTAACGCTATTCAACCAATATGTTACCGATATGCTATTATTCCTTATGCAAATAACTACAAAAGTTTTATTTTCAGTTAAAACACAGTGTAGAATATTTTTAATTAATTTTCTTTTGATTTACTCTCTAGTTTAACATTCATATACACATTTTCACGCCATCTATCTAGTTGCCTAAATATTACACATGTACTGGTACATGTATGTGTGTGTTTGTGTACGTGCGTATGATGTGTATATATATGGGTGTGTGTATGTATGTATACAGATAGATAAATAGATAGATAGATAGATAGATAGATAGATAGATAGATAGATAGATAGATAGATATAGATAGATATATAGAGATATGAATATAGATAGATAGAGATATGAATATAGATAGATAGATAGAGATATGAGTATAGATATATAGATAGATAAATAGATAGATAGATAGATAGATAGATAGATAGATAGATAGATAGATAGATAGATAGATATATGAATATAGATAGATAGAGATATGAATATAGATAGATAGATAGATAGAGATATGAATATAGATAGATAGATAGATAGAGATATGAATATAGATAGATAGATATATGAATATAGATATTGGGGATTAGCAATGGAGGCAATATTGTTTCAATATAACATTCCAAATATTTTACTTCATATGGTTTTACGAAAGAAAGCCGCAAAACTGCAATACTTATCTTGGTAAAGCTTTTTGTATAGCCGTATCGTGCTAAAAAGCGCAAAAAATTAACAGTAGTAGAGGAAAAGCGTCCTAGGATGGTGATAGAATTGCTAAATCATCATTTCTGTGTCTTGCACGTCATCAATAGTAAGTGTCCATTGTCAACAGCATAGTTTGCTTCTCTGATATACAAAATAGTGATTACCATCAATATAGTAATTCTTCCTCTGCTATTGGTACACTACTATGAATTATTAGCAATATATATAATATAAGTGGTGTCTCAAGACATACACAGCAGCTTTGTGACTTTCGATAGTGTATTCACACTAAGTAAAGTACACACACACGCGCGCACTCACACATATGCACACGCACACATATGTATGTATGGATATATATATATGCATGTATGTATGTATGTATGTATGTATGCATGTATAACAAAGAGAGAGAGAGAGACAGAGAGAGATCGTTAGAATGTAAATTAAAGCATGGCTATATATATATATATATATATATATATATATATATATATATATTATATAAGAAGCAATGAAGCAATGAAGGACGTAAAAATAATGTAATTATATATTTTATGAGCATTTTAACTTTACAAATCACCTATCATTTAAAGAAATAAGATAAAGATAAAAAGTAAATGAAAGAATAAACGTGCAGTAACACAAAAGCTCATGGCATGAAACAGAAAAAGAATTAAAAAAGATACTAAGAAGACGCAAAATATACTAAAATAATGACACAGAATAACAAACCCCGGGAAGTTTATTGTCAAACAATAATATTATTTATGCATCGAAAGCAAATCTGATATGTGTAAAACTAGACTCACTTCCGTTACTAATGCGAAAGCAATTGGCGGAGAAATATCAAAAGTTTACTGTGTCAATTGACTTGTGGCTATGTCTATGTGAGATTAACTCGGCTCTTATAGGACATAGAAAACCGACAATTTTCAAACCCAAGGTTCCCAATTTAGATTGAGTTGTGACAGCTACAATCTAATTTGATTTTACCCGAAGTCTATGGAGCACTATAAATATTTTTGATATCAGGAGTAATTTATTTTGACATTGCTACTGGTAGCAACCGATGCAGATTTCTCTCTATTTTAAGTAATTCTTTTGCTATCGCTTTGCTGTCTTTGTTTCTAGTTACAGTTCTTAATACAGTCAGCATATGTTGTTATATCTAGGCCGTCCACGAAATCTTTGTATTCCTTTTTTTCTACTTTTCTCTCAAATAGAAGCAACAATAATAACTATGTTTTCAAATATCTGCAGAAGGCAAAGAAGTTTAGAGAAATCAGTAAATCGTTACACCGATTCCAGTCTTCGGCACGTACATATTTTATCAGCGCTGCAAACATGAAAGGCAAAATTCAATTCTTGTAGGCATATTTTTTCCAACAGAATTTTGTTCGACATATAAAAGACTGGGCAAACTTGAACAGTCCATACGTGTTTCCAAATTATCAATTTCAGTTGCCCAAAATTACTTAAGAATGTTACGTTCTAATGAAAACCTCCAAGCAGGGAACATGCAAACTGAACTTAAGCGGTGCATACTTGCTATCCGCATTATACGAACGCCCTTCGCTACTGTCCACTTTAGGAACTCCAATATATAAAACAATCTCAGAATGTTGACATTATTTCGAAGCTGAAGCCTTTCTTACAGAGCGTCACCATCGCGACTCACATTTCGGGCCAGGTTAGAGATGCGAGGATATTTGTTACTGCAATTTAGTGCTAAATCGTACGTTGGACTTCTTGTTCTGGGCATTGGCAATTACATCTACATCTAGTGACCTAATATCGCTGAGCAAACAATACTGGTTCTGGGGTCACAGACGGATGTGTTTATACACTCTACTCTCAGATCTGCAATACTGGTAAAAAAAAGAAAAAAGAAAAAAGAAAACGGCTTACTTACTCTTTCCGTGTTCTTGGAGACAAGTTGATCCGAACTCCGTGAAATAGAAGGTTAGTACTGTCAAGAATGGAGACCATAGAGCAGAAGTGCACTATTTACATCAGAAGGTGACTTGATCTACCTGGAGCAATTAACAGTTCAGCGCTATGTTGGAAAAGACAATGTGATGTGACGAGAGTAACATTATTTATCTTGTTCAATTAACTGATTCACACGAAGACGATTTAGAAGCAGCCTAAGTTACGTAAGACGAACGTTATGAGACGCTACTAGAAGACTGTACAAATAGCGGTTAGAGTGCAGTACACTTTCATGTAGCTGATGGATGTAGGATTCTGCTGGGACCAGACTGAGACAGTGGCTGATATCATTTCGTGTACAGCATCGGTAAGCGAATGTCATCTTCAAGGAGATCCAGACGACAGTTGAGCGGATCGGCCCTTGGTTATGACGAAACCTGGCTGGAGGAGTGGTGATCCGAAAAAAGACATGAGGTCGAATGCTAGTTTGTCGAAACAGTAGGTGGGGACCTCACATCAGTTAGGTGAAATCGGTGAGCTCTAAAGCTGTGGGGAGGAAGGCCCCGAATCACTTCAACTAGCAAACTGTTTCTATGACTCTGTAGTAAGAGTAGCTGTTGCAGGAGTAGTAAAATAAGAAGTTAATGAAAGGGTTGTTACATTCATAGGTAGTAGTAGTAGTAGTAGTAGTAGTAGTAGTAGTAGTAGTAGTAGTAGTAGTAGTAGTAAGTAGAGGAAAGAGAGGAGCAGGAACTGCAGTTGTTGTTATTGTGATTGTAGTCTTTAGGTGTTTTGTGTTATTTGTTTCATTGTATTTTCATGCTAACAATTTCATTCGCACCAAATGATTTTGTATCGTCTCATATTAGTATTCAATCAAAAGACACAACATCAAAAGTCTTGTGAGATGTAGCAGCAACAGCAAAACACTATAGTAGTAGGTAATTGTAGTAACTATTATTTACATTCAGTAAGTACGTCAATATGGTCGTTTATTCTTCAGACTTCGGCAATAGAATCATTTCCAATGTACACTTGGTGTACCTGTAATACTGTTTTGCCTCATTACTTAGCCTGTCACCTCCATCTCCGTACCTACCCAACTGCATTATCATCATACACATAATTAGTGAATCCAAAACAACGAAGAGCAAACACACACAAAAATAACAACAACGCGAGGTCGTGGTACATGTAAAGTATTAGCAGATCCTCAGGGAAGGAAAGAAAGGTGGTTTTACGATTGGGGCAAAGCTTTATTCAGAAACAGGAGACATATATATATATATATATATATATATATATATAGTTCTATATTGAAGAGATGAGGTATCATGTACATTATTTACATCAATGGAGACCACCTTCCCCTGTGAGATGAACGTAAAATAATAGACAGAGAGCATCACTAGAAAATACGAAAACCGAAAGAAGCACCGCATATGCTATGAAACAACAAACAACCTCCTAAGCAGACCGAGTGCATATATGAGTAGCATACGGGAACCGGTATTAAGGAAGAATAGGAAAATATTCGATTTATAATCCCTAAAACTCACTCCATAATTGGCCACGAGCATATGGCGTAGTGGTTAAGAGCGCGCGCTACTAACCCCAGCATTCCGCGTTCGATTCCAGGCAGTGGAATAACATCGAAAAATACCCTGATGAAGGTTGGAGGGTAACAATATGGGGAAAGATATCGGTCAAATATATCTATATATATATATATATATATGTTAAAAATTGGTAAAATCCACATTCCTCTTACAAATTAATCCCTTTATTACGAGGGAAAATGAAAGTAAACGTTCGTATTTCAACGTAAGCGTCAACCAGCTACCCCAAAAGCGATGGAAGGAATTCGTCACTGGGATATCAGTGTGGGAGGTTTTGTCATGTAGCCTCACAAGTAAAAATCTGGACTTCTTGGAGGCTATTCATATGGTCCACGTCATCCCATCCAACATCCTGTTTATCTAACCATGCACGCGCAACAAGAGCAAAATGATGTGGTGCAACATCCTGCATGAATATCAGGCCACCAATGTAATTTTCGATCATCTGAAGATAGCAGTCCATATTTATGCTGTCACGCAGAA